>NC_056731.1:356097057-356397057 GCF_019279795.1 Protopterus annectens | reverse complement strand
TTGAGTCACTACCTAAATTCTTATTTTCCAGCATGTGTGGCAATAACCCCTACCAGCAGAAACACTGTTGTTATTGTGTCTTCATGTAAATTGCAGACCATTTTCCATCCTGTATTCTTTTTCTTTTGTAGCCAGTTTGCTAAGTGTTCTGATCCTTTGTATATAAATTCTTCCTCAAGAGGATTGGTTAAATTCAAGGATACATCAACTAGCTCAAATTCATCCAAGATGCCTAATGGATTATGATTAGTGCCACCAGCTTCATGACCAAATGTGTGTTCATTCTATCCTCAAGCCAGAAACCTGGTGTTATGGCCTGTATTTTATTTACCCTGAGAATGTGTATAAACAGGTTTAGTTTTATATTCACTTTTGCCCCTGACCAATTTCTTTTATTTCCAGTTCTTGCTGATTGACACTTGATCATCCAGTTTAGAAAATATTGATTTGTATTCTGTAATCATTTAAAAACATGTCAAAATTTAACTAATATTTATTTCATCCATTGAAGTAGTTGAATAAAAACTACCATCATATATGATGTCAAACATTATAGAGCAGTGTAAAAACGTGTCCATGATGACACCACCTTCTTTTTCTGGTTATGTGACTCTTGTCAAACTATTCTGGGGCAAGTCCCTAGGGTTGCACCACAGTGGAGCAGACTGGCAGTATTTTAATAAGATTTTGCCAGTCAGTTCAGCTTATGATGAACTGACTGTTTCTACTTCAGAATACCTGTGTTATTCATATGTGGACTTGTATATTATAATGTTGATCTTCAGAATACTGAGAATATAACTAACAATAAAATAAGTGCATATTAATTTTGAAAATGCAGTTTCTCAGGAAAAAGTACCCATGTTTTAAAAATGTAACTGCAAGGTTCAGATTTTTTTTTTCAATCTCAGATAAAGGTTCAAAGTATCAGGATTCACAGTACTGGGTCCTGACCCACTGATTAGCAAGCCTGCTTATAGAAAGATAACTGAGTGGTAACATGTTTGCAAATCATATTTCATGTCTTAACCCTTTGGAAGTTACCATGTGAGTCCTCCTTTTTCCATTGCACAGGCCTTTTACAATTCTCAGCTACAGTAATGAAGTCCTAAGTAGGTTTTGAACCCTTTTATGTCATTCCCAAATGTGTCAGCAGCAAGTCCTAGAAGTCAGGGCAGATATGAAATTGTAACCAAAGATAACCTCCTCATAAGTGTGATTGCTGACCCTTTCCTAGTAGCATAGTTCATTCAGTCCTCATTTAACATTTGAACTACTGAACAATGGCTAATATCTTCCCTTGCCACAGAGATACATGCAAGGTCCATTCTTACTCCATTTGGCTAGCTAATTCGAACACATCCTCAGTACTGAGGCCTCCATTCAGTAAAAACTTAGGAGAAATATTTATAAAGAGGGTTTTGATCAGGTCACCAATTGTAGCCATGTTATTTTGTGTTTGAGAAATAGATGTTGAGAAATTTACCTTGAGAGCGAAGCTCAAGTGGTGAATCTTAGTATCCATGTCGAGAACAAATAATAACAGGTAAAGATTGGTGACACATAATCACAACTCTTTGTAGCTCATGGAGTTTAGTATTTCATGTAATACCAGTAACAGAAAAAAATGTAAAATGCTTAACCAGCTTTGAAAGTCACTAAACCACTTAACAAGTGCTGTCACAGCTGTCAAGTAAATATAAGTGATAGAAAAAGTCAGGGATAATTTTTAAATTGTACTCTATTTTTTTTAAATAAATTAGTTATGGATTGACATCTGCAGACTTCCATGACTAGAATGAAAATATGAGGCAAGCTATTTAGGGACACTTTAGAGTGAGGTAGCGTCACTTGCATGAGACCTGACCAAAAGGCACTTAAGGTGTGTATAACAATTGTTACACACCTCTGGAAGTACTGTTACTGTCAGGTTTCACACTGCATAAGCACTTTACAGGTTTGTCCTTTTTTTTCTGATTTTGGAGCAAAATCACAGTGCTCTATGCACTACATTAATATTGTCTCTTATGTGAAAATATTTGCATAGTGTATTCAAAATGTACATGCAATAATGTTTTCAAATGTAAGACAACTTTATATGCATCCTTAATACATTTGCAACAATGACACCTTTTTCCAACTGTAAGACTTCTTTCTACTGTTAAGGTTATCTGTAACAATGTTGCTTAAAGCTCAAGATTTGTTTCAAGTCCATACTTAGGTTATATGTAATGATTGCCAGTACCCAGTATATGTTTTGCTGTATTTTTAAGATTTAAGTAAAAATTAAGCTGATTGGCTCATTGTACAGTATATGTGACAGCGTTATCAATGTAAACTTTTACTGCCAAATGACTTGGGTCATGGATGAAAAAAATCCATGGATGGACCAGTCCACCAATGCAGTTAACAGGATTTGATTCAATTAAATTTAAATATAAATTAATAAATAAAGTGCTGAAATGTTTTTACAGTTGTGATGTCATCAGGAAACTGTAACCAGATGAGACAGACATTCAAGCCATAACAGGATGAATGCCTTTATTGTACTGAACAGCTGTAAATAATTATTACACATTATGTACCCTAGCTTGACAACATGCCACTAATCAGACTTATGTTTAGAAGAATTAACCAAGGCTTGCCCACCTAACCATTTTGTATTCAGTGTTTACATGACTAAGCATAGCTTGTACATTATACAGAGGTAGGTCAGTGGTGATTGATAGAAGTCTGATATTTATTGGTTTGAACGTCATTAGTTGCCTTTTAGGACAAGAAAATGCTTTAAAGAATGTGTTACTGATGAACAAAATGAGAATTAAATCAGAAACACATTAGTAGGATTCACTGCCATTCTAGTTTGATTAACTTAAGACAGAAATGAAGGCAGGCATCGATAAAGCACACATGGAAGAACATAATTTTAGCATTCACAGCTGAAGTAACATTTCATTGCAGTGTTGTCATATATTTTATGACTTAATTTGCAGTGTTTGTTTGAGAAAGCTGTCTGCATCCCATAAACTTTCATTGCATCTGTATTATTTATTATTCATATTTTTATTGACTGTGACGGTTTGCAAAATGTTTATGATTAAACACTTAAATAAACATGGACCACATAAGCAACATATTAAGTAGCTAGTCGGACGTTGAAATTGAAGTCAAGATACTATTAATAATTTAATGATATGAACCAGTACTTCTTTCTATACAAGTCCATTCTGCATTTGTCCTCATGGCTTTAAATTTCAAATCATAGTTTTGGTCTTATTGACCGGAAAGGATATTGCCTTTCTAGGATTAACTTTGCTTTCTGCTATAACAAGTTTTTGATTCATTTTATTTTCAAAGTATCAGGATTCACACTACTGAATTTTTTGAGAAATTAATCTGTGTGTGTATATGTATATGTATGTATGTGTGTGTGTGTGTGTATATATATATATATATGTATATATATATATATATATATATATATATATATATATATATATATATATATATACACACACATATATATATGTATGTGTATATATATATATATATATATATATATACATATCTATATATGCATAAATACATACACACACACACACACACACACACACACACGTTGCATATAGCCTGAAGCTTTTATCTTCATGTTTATGCTTGATTGCTGTACTTGGAAGGCCAAATATGTTTGGTATCCAAGAAGGCATTTTCATTTTATAAAAGGAAGCCATGAGAAACTTGTGAAAGGGATTCATAAGTGCATTTAAACAACATATAAATACAGGAATTGCTTGATTATGCTTTGCTTTTGTTTGGGCCATTAATATGTATTGCTTACCCTTCTGGGCATACTTGTTTGCTTATTTATTTGATGGCCAGAATGTATTAGATTTATTTTTGATTGTCTCTGGTCACAAATATATTTTCATGAATTGCTGATAATTACAACTTCTAGTCAACTCCCAGAAGTGGTTCAGGTAAGTTTCAATCCATTTGAATAGGTATTGGTTAAAATCTCTGGGTCATTTCCATTTGAGTGATGTGCCTGGATTTGTACATAACAAAAAAGGGCATTATATTTAGTGCCGAGTCTGATAAGAGAAGAGTGCAGTGGTAGGATGACTTATTCAGATCTTGAAGATATTTCCTTAGAAATTAACTGGGCCAGATAGAAGGATTTCCAGAATGTGGTGGAAGCTTGATGATCGAATGAGAGAGAAAGCAAGTTGTCCACATAATTACCCTTGCATCTTTGAATGTATTTGTCTGTAGAGGAAAATTGCACATAACATATGAGGTGAGAATGTAATGCTGCTATGCTACAATTTTGGTTTGAAAACATTTTTTATTACAGCTGTTATGTACATATTCCAACCCTTGCTGGAGCAGTTTAGTTTCAGTGGATGAGTAGATAACAGTACACTGCTTGTAGTTAGCAGACTTGGTCAACCACATTTCTGAGAAATTGGTTCTAATGTCTGTAAAATAAATGCCAAAAAAGAGAAGACTAGACAGTGATACATGTGGTTCCCCACTAGGTACAGTTTTGCATACTGAAAATATACCAGTAACTTTCAAAATCAGGAATCTGTTGGATAGCCAGTTTGTAATCCAAAGGACATTGTGTACGTCTACATTAAGTTTGTCCAATTTTTCAATAATATCAGCATGGGGGATAATGTCAGAAGACTTGGCCAGGTCAACATAAGTATTATACTTGGGGTGACCACTTTCAAAGAAGTTTACTTGATTCATGAGACATGCTCTTCCCCTCACAAAACCAGTCTGAGTGGGTCTAGATCACTTAAGTTACCTGAATCTGCATAAATGAGTTTTGCTATGATACATTCCATGATTTTGTATACAAAATTGGTGAGGTTTGTGGATCTATAATTACCTGCATCTATAGAGGAGGACACCACTGTGTTGGAGAGTCAAACAACAGTTATTGAGGCAACAGGCAAAAACTCTGCATATGTTGAGGTTGAACAGTTTAAGTAGAGGCTTAAGTAGTACATACTTGACAGTGTTGTCTACTCCCATACAAGTATTAGTTTTAGACTTGGATGAGGATTCCCTGACCTGCTCCAAGTCGATTTTAGGAGCAACTACATTTTCAGGGATATTGGAGGCAACAGTGTGGGTAGGTGGGTAAAGGTAACACAACATGTGTCTGCTAATGTATTGTCTTTATACTTGTAACCAGAATGTATAATATTATTGTGGATGAGGTCCATTAATTATTGGATATTATTCCTTAATTTCTTGACATAATCATAGAAAATGTAATAGTTTGCCTTGGTATCTTAAGGTCGTACTCTCCTTTTCATTTTTTAATAGTGCTCTTAAGATGTTCATCGTGTTTCACTGCTGCAGTCATTACATTTGGGTTATCCTGCCGTCAGGCGGTCCCGTAGTCAGCCAGAGTTCCAAAGTCTTGGTTCGGCGTCGGTTGCTGTCGCTTCTTCCCTGTCGTCAGTGCGCCAGGGGTATATAAGATGCATCCGACGCCATTTTCTTCAGTTTTTCTTGCCACGCGGTGCCCGAAGCAGAAGCAGTTCGCAAGTGCTGATCGGCTGACTCCTGAGATTTTCGAAGTCGAATTTCAGATCCGAAGTCTTCAATAAAGCTAAGTACCCCGTTGAGGAAACTTTTTTCTTGCCTCAGACCGATGTCAGAAAAATTTAATAATTGTATTTCTTGTGGGAAGCAAATACCTCATAAGGACTTCCACTCTTATTGTATCCCATGCCTAGGCCCTGATCACAACATCACTAGTTGTCGGTTTTGTGCTAGATTTAACAAACGCACTATAAAAAGACGTTTTGATTTTGCTTTGCACTACTTTGGCCGAAGGTTCAATTATACTATGCCGTCGGATCAACCGACGACCGCAATACTGAAAAAAATGCAAGGACAAGGATAAAAACAGGCATCCGAGGTCCAAAACTGATGACGAAACCTATTCTAGGCCAGTCGCCGGTTCACCGGTTCTCAGTGAGGCACTTTCGCAGCCCCTGACACCCGCTACCTCAGAGCCACATGCCGCCTCCGACTCCCACGTGGAGACAACTAGGCCTCTGGAAACTCAAGGTATTGGGCCTACGGAAACTAATCCCTCAGATGGGTCCAGAGCCGCTGAGCAGGCATCTGCTTCTGAGGGTGTTTTCAGACCTTCACAACTTACCATTAAAACAACAGCCAAGACAAAAGTACCATTAAAGACAAAGAAACAAGTACAGCATTCTCCTGGACACACCTCCATGCCTCAGAAACAGATGCTTAAAATGGCCGAAGACCTCATTACTCTAATCAGGGGTTCCCATCCCCTTCCTGAGAAAAGGCCTAGGCAGGATACAGACTATGACTCCTCTGATCAGGTTTCCATTTCCTCTGATTCCTCTTCAGACCAGGGATACTCTCTACCCCCCTACGAGGACTCTGATGCTGAAGAATCTATCCCTTCAGCCTCTCCTCCTGAGGATTATTCTTTTGGAGAAACTTTACATACCATGAGGGAACATTTCCATTGGGAAAGTCAGGATTACTCAGAATCCAAGAAAAGGCTCAGGGATTTCCTTTTATTGCCTCAGCATAGGCCCCTGGCTATTCCTCCTGTGCTAGACATTGTGGATGATGTGTTCTCTGAATCCAACTTATCTTCTGATTCTTTGCCCCCTGCACCAGCCAAGCCAGATAGATATTATAGAGTCCCAGACTCTCACAAGTTTCTTTATAAAAACCCTTCGGCTGATCCAGAAACTATTTCCCAGGGTCCAAAAGGGGTTAAGGCTTCCATTGTAAAAAATCCAGTACCCTCTGACAGAGATTACAGAGCGTTGGATAGATGGGGGAAGAAAGTATACACTTCTGCAACTTTAGCAGTAAGAGCTTTAAATTGCCAGTTTCACATGCTTAAGTACCAACAATATTTAATGGCTCAGTTAAAACAGAAAATGCTTGCAAGCTCAGAAGCTCCTGATTGTAAAGAAATGCAGGATTTATTGCATGCAGTTGAACAGGTGGGAAAACATACTCTACAATGTGGTTTTGATTCTTTAGAGGCCTCTTGTAGAGCCGCAGTTACAGGTTCTATGATTCAAAGACATGTTAAGGCAAAATTATTGGATGCTCCTTTACAGCATGATACCTTGTTTGGTGTTAAGGCAGAAGAGGTGTTAAAGAAAATGGAGGATAAAGCTAAATCTATGCAAACAATCAAGGATTTCTTACAGGTACAGCCACCTCGATTTAGCAGAAATTGGCCAACAAAGAATTGGTCCTTTCCAGTGTCAGACAGGCCACAGAGAGGCAGATACAGATGCCCAAGAGGCAGATCTCACCCCAAGGCTCAAACAGACGACAGTGGGGCACCTCAACCCCAAAAGGAGGTGAGGACAAGTCTCAACCTTACAGGAAACAGTCACAATGACTTTCCCCTTTATACGCCAAGCACTTCCCTTTTGGAAGCCCCCTTAGGGGGAAAACTAGCACTTTTTTCTCAAAACTGGCAAACAATCACCCAAGACAAATGGGTTCTGAATTTTGTGTCTCAAGGTTACAGGTTCTGCTTTCATACTTTACCAAGGCTAAAAGGAATGCTGGACCTGCCACAAAATCAATGGGCAGAGGCACAGAAACAAATTTCAGCCCTCATGGACATGAGAGCTATTCAAAAAGTACCACAACAGGAACAAGGACAAGGATTTTACTCAAGACTCTTCCAGGTCCCCAGAAAGGACAAGGCCTGGAGGCCCATACTACACCTTTCAATTCTAAATACTTACCTGGATATTCCGAAATTCAAAATGTTGACATTACAGCAGCTTCTACCCATGCTGGGCAAGAAGGCTTGGCATGTTACTCTGGACCTCAAAGAGGCATACCTGCATGTCCCTATCAGACATAATTGCAGAAGATATCTCAGATTCAAAGCTGGTACAATGCACTACCAATTCTCTGCATGGCCCTTTGGCCTATCTACTGCGCCCAGGGTCTTCACAAAGTGCCTGGCACCAGTAATTGCATTTTGCAGACAAAAAGGAATTCAAATATATCCATACCTGGACGACTGCCTCATTCAAGCAGAGACAAAGGACATTCTTCTGCAGCATCTGGCGTTTGTAAAAAGGTTGCTAATTTCTCTAGGGTACACAGTAAATGAAAAGAAGTCAAAACTAGTGCCCTCACAACAGATTATATTTCTGGGTGCCAGCTTAAATACAACGGCCTAGATGGCTTACCTCACGCCAGACAAACAAGTTCAACTAACGCAATATTTTCAACTACTGGCATAAAAGTCCCATCTCCATGCAAGAAAAATTCCGCAGGCCCTGAGATTCATGGCATCCTGCATACTACTAATACCATATGCCAGACTGCATATGAGGAAATTACAATGCATCTAAAAAGTGTTTGGACTCAACACTCTCACAGTTTTGAAGCAGTAATACCAATGATTCCCTGCCTACAACAGGAGTTTTGATGGTGGGCACAGGCATGTCACCTAAACAAGGGTCAGCCTTTTACCCTACCCACAGCCAGGCAGACTCTAACAACAGATGCTTCGGATTATGCCTGGGGAGCACACATGGCAGGAAAATGCATTCAGGGCAAGTGGACCACAGACCAGATGCATCTTCACATCAATCAAAAAAGAGATGTTGGCTGTTCTCAATACCCTAACAGCTTTCAAGGACCTTCTGCATCCAGGACAATTATTATTAAAGACAGACAACACCACAGTAATGTGGTACATAAACAAGCAAGGGGGCACTCATTCTTATCCCCTATGCAGGCAAGCCATGACCTTGTGGAACACAGCTCTAACGTATCAAGTTCACCTGCAAGCACAATTCCTGCCAGGAAAGAAAAATACTCTGGCAGACGACCTAAGCAGAAATATCATGGACCCTCACGAATGGAAATTGAATCCACAATTCTTCAGCATGGCAATGAAAAAATGGGGATGCCCAGACATAGATCTTTTTGCCTCCCCACTGGATTGCCAACTACAAAATTTCTGCAGAAGGACCTATCACAAACAAGCATGGAAAGTGGATGCTCTTTTGTTCAGCTGGAAAAACCTAAAAGTTTATGCCTTCCCACCACTGCCTCTCCTTTCAAAGGTACTCCTAAAAGCCAGACAAGAAAAACCACAGATGATCCTGATTGCTCCAGACTGGCCATGCCAGCACTGGTACCCTACCTTAAGGAACTTAGCTCAAGGCCCACCATGGATTTTGCCTCAAATTCCACACCTTCTGACTCAACAAAACAATCAGATCCTGCACAGTCAGCTCAAAACCCTAAACCTGGCTGCATGGCAGATTCATTAGTCAAACAGGCAACACCTCTCTCTAAAGCTGTTATGGATGTCATTTTGGAGGCCAGGAGGCCTAGCACCAGGAAAGCTTACTCAGAAAAATGGAAGAGATTCTGCACCTGGAACCAGGCTCAAAACCTTGATCCTCTAGTTCCAAACATTCCTCAGATTTTACAATACTTAACTGAGATGCTGGACAGAGTTCTATCCTTCTCATCAATTAAGATCCACTCCTCTGCCATTTCAGCACATTACAACACGGATCCTCCTTTATTCTCTCATCCCTTGCTAAAACAGTACCTCAGAGGGGCTAAAAACATAAGACCACCCCGGAGAGCACCAACACCAACTTGGGACCTCAATTTAGTTTTGGGAAAACTAACCCTGCCACCTTTAGAGCCAGCCAATATAGCCGATCTAAAATTTTTATCATGGAAAACAGCAGTGCTCCTGGCAGTAACTTCAGCACGAAGAGTCTCAGAGCTACAGGCATTAATGGCAGTGGAACCTTTCATAATTTTTCATCAGGACAGGGTTTCTTTAAGGACAAACCCTACCTTTATGCCAAAGGTGGTATCTAGTATGGCTCTTAACCAAACTACCCATTTGCCAACTTTTTATCCAAACCCCCAAAATAAAGGGGAGAAACTTCTGCATTCTTTGGACATACACAGGCAGCTATGCTTCTACTTGGACAAAACAAAAGCTTTCAGGAAAACTGAGCAACTGTTTGTAGCATATGCTGCAGGATCACAGGGCAATGCTTTCTCAAAGCAGATTATATCCAAATGGATAGGACACTGTATACATTACTGCTACACACAGCATGGAAAATCAGTCCCAAATAACATTAGGCCACATTCCACCAGGGCAACAGCCACTTCAACAGCCTTTCTCAGAGGAGTACCTACCAAGGAAATTTTGGAGACTGCAACTTGGAGCTCAGTGCACACCTTTACCAAGCATTACCACCTGCCCCTTTACTCTAAATCCAGAGCAGGATTTGCCACTGCAGTTCTGCAGGGCCTCATAGCTAATCCTAACTCTTTATAGACCAGCCACCCAACCTTAGCTTTGGGATTCTACCCAAGTGTAATGACTGCAGCAGTGTAACATGATGAACATAGTACAGTTTTGTACCTGCCATAAATGTAGATGTTCGAGTGTTCACACTGCTGCAGTCCAGGTTACCCTCCCCCCATCCCCTCTGAACTAGCTGGACTTATCTATACCTTTCTATCCTATACAACTTTTGTGGTGTATTTGCTTGTAACTGAAGGTATTGTTTTTATTTTTATATGTATATCTTTTATTAGCAATATGTATTACCTACCTACTTGGGGGCACCTGACATCTGGGCAAGAAAAACTGAAGAAAATGGCGTCGGATGCATCTTATATACCCCTGGCGCACTGATGTCAGGGAAGAAGCAACCGACGCCGTACCAAGACTTTGGAACTCTGGCCGACTACGGGACCGCCTTATGGCAGGATAACCCAAGTGTAATGACTGCAGCAGTGTGAACACTCGAACATCTACATTTATGGTAGGTACAAAACTGTACTTTCCTTGTTTGTGTGTTTCATTGTGGTCTTGAGGGAGGGGATAGGATTTTCTTACAACTTCTCATTATTTAGTTTACTTTGGTATCTTAAGGTCGTACTCTGCTTTTCATTTTTAATAGTGCTCTTAAGTTCCTTGTTTGTGTATTTGATCATGGTCTTGAGGGAGGGGATAGGATTTTCTTACAACTTCTTATTTTCCTCCTTTTACTGAATAGTTTATTACTGCAAGAGTTCCACCAGAGAGGTTTATTGCTGAATTTACCATTCCATTTAGCATGGCTAGGGATGGACTTTTCTACACAGATGTTCATGTGCTGTTAAAAACTGAAGGTGAAGGCAACAAAGGTACACCCTTAAAAATAGGTGTGTTGGACATTTCAGGTAGAAAAATAAACGCAGCTAGTGCTTAGAATTCACTTTGATGGTGACATTTTTAGAGTGTTTATTTCAGTTAATGTTGCATAACATGAACAGTTTATTAGCCACATTTTACAACCTCGAGCTGCAGCATAGTTTCAGGAGGCTAGGTTATATTCTTTTTTTTTCAGAGTAGAACAGTAATAAAGGAAAACTGCATATGACATTGTGAAGTAAAGTGGGGGAGTTGTGATGTTGGAGGTGCTAGCCTAACTTAAAGGTTAAGAAGCTCTTAAGGAATGAAACAAGGCCCAGGGTTTTGAGATGCTGTGTCCTGAGAGACAGCTGAAGCACTAATGCATCTGAAAAATGTTTGCAGTGTGGAGAATAAGCTAGCTAGAAAGTGCCAACTTATGGCTTGTTCTTGTGTACGCATTTGGGAAGTAATATAAAATGGTGTTTTGTACTAGGCATCCACAATCTAAGTGAGCTGCTAGCTAGCTTCTTTCTTTAGTTCTTGGTTGGATTTCATTTTCTTACCATGTTACTTTGACAATGTCATTTAAATCCACTCTACCCCTTGGTTCCCCCCAAAAGAGTAATTTAAACAAATATATATATATATATATATATATATATAGAGAGAGAGAGAGAGAAATAAAGAAAATAAGCAGAATGGAATTTTCAGTTGATTAGTCAAAGGTTACCCTCAAGTAATGTGCATCCATGCATCAGAGTTGCAAAGCATTGGGTGTGGCCAAGATGGCTAACCAAGACCACCAACTAGGGAAAGCTCTATGACTGAAGACTTTTCTCTGGCAGAAAATATAATCACAAAATTAAAATTTGGAGATACTTGTTAGCTTTTGTTGTTCATTAATAGTCAAAGAAAATATTTATATTTTCAAGTTCTTCAAAAGCTGTAGTTTTCCTGTCAGAATTTCAACTGCTTGGTTAAAAAAGAAGAGACTTCAACATGAGCAACTCAGGATTCTTGTGTTAAAACAGGCATCCAGTCACTAGTATCTTGTATGCAGAATATATATTTTTTAAAATAGGCAAACTGGATAGCAAAGCACAAAATTTCAAACAAGAGACCAGAAAGAAGATGGATCATTTACAAATTATTATGAAACAATAATCTGCACAAATCAGCAGTATGGAAGAAGCTTTAAATGATCATGAAGAGAGAATAACTGAAGATGAGTCTCAGACTAAATTTCTTTTAAAACAAAATAACTGGTTCATAGATAAAGTTGATGACTTAGAATTTAAACTGCAATGAAATAACATTAGATTTTATGGTATACTTGAAAAGCATGAAGGACATACCTGAAACTCTATCTTTTGGAATTGAAAGGGCACATAGATCCATGAGAATACCTTCAAAGAAGGAACCCCCCCCCCCTTACTCAGTTATACTTAAGTCTAGGTCTAGCTTAGAAAAGTATCAAATATTAAAAACAGCATGGACACCCCACCTGTGATTATTCCAGTAAACTAATGAGTAAAAGAAAACCCTAAAGCCCCTTTGGTGTTTCTGTCAAAGATCAAATTATTTATTTCTGAAGGAACTAAAACATTTGACACACTGGAGGAGGCATCCACTTTTTTCAACAAAATTAAAACTCTTAATAATACTCAAGAAATGACTTGGAACAGTAAATCCCCCAAGAGACATTGTGTACTGATTTCCTGGAAAACTGCTTCTAAAATTAAAAATCTTAAAAACACGTGAGTTTTATTCCATGATTGCAGGACTTTTATTTTCTGAAACAATAAATTTACCCTTTATGTTAAAGGTTTGTATTGGGCTTTAAGCTTTAAAGCATATTGGAGTCTGTATTTAATTATATTTTCAGCTAAAACATTTTTCATGGTAAGGAATATAAAGGTTTAGTTTTCTGTTTTACTATATTTACAGTGAAAGACTTCATTTAACTAAACTTATGAATGTATTTATAAATCTTAAACAAATACTTGTTTTAAGAGAATGTCATTAAATTGTAAGCAATAGAATTGGTAACTTGAAGACTATATAAATTAAGAATTTTATTTTATTTGTTTAACTTTGATTAGTGTTTGCATTGCTGGGTTATCTGAGTGTCAGATCTAAGTGATATGCCAAATAGAAGTGTTAAAGTACACTTTGTACCTGTGTAACACATTAATTTCTCGGCTCATTTATGAAGCAAGTAATACGTGAAAAAGGCTTGAAAATAAAAGAATGCTCCCATTGTGTGACAGTGATGGATTCTTGCTTGGCTTGCTTCCTAGTTGGTTCCTGAGTGTTTTTTTAAGAAAATCTAGGTCAAAATTCATTGCTGATGTCTGTGAAAACAGAAAGGGAATTTCTTTTTCTTTCTCTTTTTTTTCTAAGCATATATGTAACCCCTTTAGGACCCATCATTGTATAAACCTAAAACAACTAGGCTGGCTTGAAGTTCAAAACCACATTATAATTCCTCAACTCACTATTGCCCACAATATACTACACCAACCTGACTATACCCCTATACTCTCACAACTACTAATCCCTTACAACAATCTTAACTCACTTCGCTCATCTAGTAAACTCATGACAAAAACTATAAAGGCAAACAATACAGCAGGTGATTCCCTTTTCAGTAACACAATAGGTAGAACTTGGAATCTCTTACCTTGTGACATAACTTTGACTACATCCTTGCCACTTTTCAAACAGAAAATTAAACAATACTTCCAAAATCATTGGCTTTGTTCCTGTAGTACACCTGACTAACCTGTGTCTTCTCCACTCTTTTTCATCTCTGCACTTCATTAGTTCTATTCCTTTTACTGTTAGTTTTTAAATATGTACTTTCTGCACAATTATGTGATATTTAATTATCTGCGTATTTTTAACTTGATTTTCTTGAATTTATCCTCACTCCAATGTTTTCTATTTTCTCTGATTGTAGTTTTATCTTAGAATAATTAGATTTATATCTTATTGTAATTTTTCTTAGCTTATAGTGGAGCTTTTCTCCTCGGGCCTCTGCTGAAAATGGACATGTATCCAGCCAGACTAGCCCGGTCAACAAATGTAAAATAAATAAAAATAAATAAATAAATGTGAGAAGGCTACTCAAAGTAACATATTTTTTACTTTTCTTAGAAGTGAAGAATTGTTAAAACAAAAGCTATAGTAATGTTTTATATTGAGTTGTTGCAGACATATAATTTGCTTACATTTTGCTGAATGTTAATAACCTATGCTGTAGTGTTATTAACTCTAACTTGTACATATGAATGGAAAGAAGTAAAGGTAGATGTTTGTTTCTGATTAGCAAACAATAAAACCACATAAAAAAGCAATACATTTGTTCTTTTTGACGTGGTTTTCTTGTTTGCTGAATTAAGAATATACCAGTATTATAGTATTGGCTTTGTTTGTTACTGATTAGAACAGTTTAAAAGAATTAAGAAGAATGAGAAACATGTGGAGGAAATTGCCAGCTACTGTGTGCTGTGACTTATCATTTTCACATGTTGTAATCAAATTCTAACGTCAGGATATATAGCGTATATCGAAACAGCAGTTCACAATGGCTAAAAACAAACATTCAATTTAAACAAGCAGACATTCTTTTATATATAGTCAAGATTGCTTGTAATAGAATTAATAAGAAGAGCAAACATCTTATGAATAATATGCATATGCATGAGGAATAAAATGTCTACTATGTAAGATTAATAAAAGAGCAGTATCAGTAAGTTAAGAAATATATACACATACTGTAATCTGTAATAGAGAGCTGATGATTGTATAGCTCTTCTGTGGGAGATTTTGGAAATACAAGTTATGTAGAATAAGGTAGAATATTGGTGGAAAAATAAGACAGAAAATATATTTAAGTAAACTGCTTACAAGTTCTCATATAATTTACATAGAAAAATTATATAAACATATTTGAAAATATCGTGAAACCTGAAATCTGAAGCTTGGTTGTGTGGACTTTGAAGCTTTTTGCATATCACATGTTATTAGATTCACTAATACTACTTGAAATAACTCACTTATTAAGTCAGAACCGAAATTTGAGTTTTGTATTTGCTGAATCAGTACATCCATTTTGATTGAAATTAAAGTAGATTTTTTGATATGTTTGAATTCGGGAAGGGGGAATGGGATTCAAATTAAGCACATTATAACTTTTGAATACAATAAAGACTGCATTTATTTACTCCATAGAAATAGCAAGACATTCTACTTGATCTTAGCAATGTAAATATATTTATGAATTAGTTTAATAAACTAAAGGACGTTTAAATATTTTGATATGTATCATATTAAGAGCATTACACAATTTTGAGATATAGACACTTCTACTTTAAAATTAATTCACAGCTTTTGTTAGATCTGTAAAATATCTGTGTATCTTTTAGCATCATTAATATATATGTGCATTGATTTTCCTTTTATACAATGTATAATAGTTTAGTGTGATAAGATTACCTGTTACCAGTAAGGTGACAGATATCTTTACATCTTCAGGTCCCACTTTGTTCTACTTATTTGTTTAGATATTTAGTTATAATAATGTTGAACGAGCAAATAATTTAG
This sequence comes from Protopterus annectens, assembly GCF_019279795.1. NCBI lineage: Eukaryota > Metazoa > Chordata > Ceratodontiformes > Protopteridae > Protopterus > Protopterus annectens. The sequence goes on along the minus strand of NC_056731.1, from coordinate 356,381,225 downwards.
AAATATCTAATGGATAATTTATACTATTACACAAATAGATATAGAGTACAGTATTTGTTGGATTATTTACTTGTATGTAGTAATGGAGAACTCGTTTTAACCTAAATTAAAACGTTTCTTATTATTTTTAACCTGTATATATTATTATTTTAATTATTTTTAACTCAGGGTAGCTTTTAGCTAGTTTTTGGATTAATTTTTAGGTATTGGTAGGTAGATGTATAGTATAGTAGTTTGCTTATTTGACAGGCAAATTAGAAACTTTGGTATCCATAGTAGGTTGTGTTTTATTAGTAATATATACAGTTACTGTTGTAGAGTTGTTTTTATTTGAGTTTTAGCAGCTTAGTTTGTAGAAAGAATTTCAAACAATGTGGAATATTAAGACAGTGTTGGAGGAATACATTAGAGTCTTGTATACAGTTAAATCAATATGGTGAATAAGTGTGCCATCTTTTAAAAGAGATCTTTCTAAATACACAGTATGGATAGTTTTAATATATTAAATGTTAATGGAAATGGATTAAATAATGGCAACAAAAGGAAAATATGAATTAGCTATGTAAAATTAAATAGAGGAGACATTATATTCTTCCAAAAGACTCACTTGAAAGCAATAACTTAGATTATGAAATGTTATTATTTGCTTCTTTTAACAAAAAGAGAATAATTGCTGTACATTTGAGAAACTCTACTGTAATGCCTAGGGTCATGAAATCCATTAATGATCCCAAAGGAATGTATATATTTGTAATAATTGAATCTAATGGCAAATTTTGTACAGTAGCTAATTTTACTTGATCCCTGGAATAGCTGCAAGAGTGGCTAAAAATCACTTAACCTTACTACAAAGTCATTGGAAGGGTAGCTTAATTTTAGCAGGGGATTTTAGCTGTATATCTAGTGTAAAAAGATACAAATGAACAGAAGAAAGCTAAAATTCTGGCATCAGCTAAAACACTAAGCAGATGGATTAATACTAATAATTTTGATGATTAGCAAAATATAAGTCATTGTTGTTCACTCATTATTCTTGTGTGCATGTGATGCAAACTAGAATTGATAGGATTTATGCCCGTACATATTTGCTTAATAAAGTCAATTATTTGAAGGAAGTTTTAGATTATTTATAGAATCTTAGTATATATGATGAAATTAACAGAATTTAAAGGTTACCTTAAAAGCAAAGTAAGATTTTTTTAACTTTGAATGATAATGGTGAGGTTAGTAGAGACATCCTTCTTAAAAGTGCATATTAAAGACAGAAAGGAAAGATCGGCTAGTTCATTATTAAATGTAGACTATAAAATATTTACTTCCATTTTTGCTACAAGATTAAAGAGATGTAGTATATACATTAATAAAGATCAAGCAGGATTTATAGTCAGCAAGAGTAATAGCGCTCTCTAATTTAGCAAAAGGAATGAACAAGAAATTGGCCTTAATCAGCTTAGATATTGAGAGAGCTTTTGATTGTATAGATTAGATCTACTTCTTCAATACTTTAGAAGCATTTGCATTTCCAGAACAATTTATTGGAAAAATTAAAAAAAAACTGTACAGAGACTCGAAAGCATATGTTATAAAAAAGGTACATATTGCATTCAATATCTTTAGTACCTGACCAAAAACAAAAAATTGGAAAATATGTTAACTTCATTCTTATGATATCCTGAAAAGATGAGCATTGATTTTAGAAATCATATAAGATTATGGGATTATAGTGGTATTAGCTTTCCAGATGTAGAGTCTTACTCTATAGCTGCAACTTTTAACTCTGCTACACTCTGGATAGGATCAATTTACACTAGTCAGTGGAAAACCATTCAGGATCAGATTTTACTAAATTCTTATAAGTTTATAAAATATAATAAATTAGAAATATGTAAGAATCCTTTCATCAAGTTAATAAAATTTACCTTAGAAGGAAATTAATTTCAGTCTTTAGACTCTGCATATATTTAATGAAGTCTTAAAACAGCTAAGAAATATGTTTTTAAAACTCCATTAATATCAAAATGGAAAATTTTCTTCATTCCCATTTCACACATCTCTAGATTTAAGGAAACTCAGAGCAATGTTAAAATGAATTTACTAAAAAGGAATGGATTAGTATTATGGTGTGATTGCTTTGAAAAAGGAAAAGCTGCGACACCAGAATATTTAATGAAAGATTATGCATTGGATGACTCTGTTAACCAGTTAATATTATCCATCAATAAAAAATTAAATGAATTTGTAAATAATATGAGTGAAGAGGCGCAGAACACTATTCCCCCATTATATAAATATATGAATGCAATCAAAGGAAGGTTGCCCAAGTTATAGAAGTTAATTATAAATAATAATAATAACTTTGATGCAAAATTGTGGATTTTTTTTAGATAGTAGTGAATTGAGTAACTCAACAGATGATAAGAATAAAACTTTGTTACTTAAATCATTTAGTCAAACATTGTCAGGCTTATACTGGAATTTTTTATGTGGAAGTATGTACACAGACTGTTTTTTGCTCCCTCTAAAATCTCTAAGTTTAGTAAAATAACTTTTTCAGTCTGCTGGAGATGTAGTAAAGATGTAAAAGCTGAATGGACATGTTTATGGGTTGTGAAAAATTAAATGTACATTGGGAGACGATAAGTATGTTTTCAAAGGATTATGATCTGCTAATTGTTCTTTAACTAGATCACTCATATTAATGAATGTTCCACTTCCTTTATTTGTAAAAGCCAAACAACAAAAAAAAAAAAATGTTCTGGAGTCTCCTGTTAAATAGCTAGAAAAGTTGTTACAAAAACTGGAAATCAAATTCAGTTCCTATATTCAAAGAAATTTTAAATTTAACAGCAATACTAAGTAAAGCTGAAAAATAAATGATCAGAATAAGATCTACAAATCATACTAAGACTTTTAATGATTGGGATAGCCTTGAAATGATGCTTTTGAAACACCAAGACTCTAAATGTGTTCATTGTGTAAGATTATATTGATGTTTCAGTGTATTCCTAATATTGTATAACAGTATGTGATGTTGATTTTCTTCCTTTCTGTGAGCTTTTATAATTTCTCTTTTTGCTGAAAAACTTACCTTTGGGTAATGCATGCCAGGAGTCTTCTGTCCAGGATATATCCCAGAGACTCCTGGCATGCAATACCCAAAGGAAAGTTTTTCAGCAGAAAGAGAAATGATAAAAGATCACATGAGATAGTAGTGCTGGCACTGTGACTTATATAGCTGTATAAAATGTTGGTATCCATTATCACTTCTCACACATCCAAATGCATCTACACACCCACACACACACACAGAAGACTGGGCAACTTCTCTAGCACCTGCATTCTATGCTAGGCCTCAGACTGGTTTTCTACTGTCTGTTAATTTTGTGGCAAGTTGTCATGGATTTCCCCGTCCAGGATTGGTCTCATTTCTGCCAACTCCCTCCTCCTCAGCTGTTATTGACAAATATCACCCAAGGGGCAAAGCCATGTAATACAGTGCAAACTAAAATGGCCCATTTGGCACTGGCCATTCTGAAGATACACCAAGTTAGGCTTTCCAAAGAAAGGTTCTTACCACCACCTCAGACATGCCTCAGAAGGCAAGCAACTCTTTCTGCTCAGGGAACTGTCAGTTATGTTTTTCAAGAAAACTATGGCTGCTTGTCACCCACCATGACAATCATATGAGGTAGTTTTATGTAGGGGAGATGGTGGAGTAGGAAGGATGTTTGTTTATGTTGCAAATATACCTGTTAGTTCCTCAGAAGACTCCCTGAGGCAAATTAATTGAATGGACTCTTCATAGAAGTGCTGGGTCATTGTCTGTCCATACCACCACTTTGATGTTCTCATACCACATATCTTATATCATGCTTAGAGGAGCATGAGAACCCATTTCAAAAACAGAGGTCTGATTAGATTATTTCTATTGCCTTTTTAAGGTCAGTCAAGAATATTTAAGGTCAACTATTCTGGATTTCATATTCAGGATGATTATCTCTCTTTTTTTTTTTTTGTGGATGCTGAATTTCTGTAAACATGTATGCTTTATGGTACATTAGCATGCTCAAGATGCATAAGAGTTTTTGGAATTTCTTTCTGAGCCACGTAAACATATGTTACAGCATACTGTTGAGTGGTCTGTTTTCAGCCTCCATGATGATTGCTTATTATACCATGACCCCCCATTAATATTCCAAAACGTGCACGCTGATTGACCAGCTTGCATGTTGTAAATCGACTTATACTAATGGAAAAAGGTCCGGTCGCCCGGACTTTTTCCATTACTATAAGTCTCTTTTAAAACACTGTCTCGCTATGTTAAAAGAGTTTAACATAGCGACACAGGTTTAAAAAAAGCAACGGAGATCTCCGTTGCTTTTTTTAAAGCTGTCTCGCTATGTTAAACTCCTTTAACATAGCGACACAGTGTGGAAAAAGCAACGGAGATCTTGCTTTCTCCGTTGCTTTTTTTAAACCTGTCTCGCTATGTTAAATGGGTTTAACATAGCGAGACAGCTTTAAAATAAGCAACGGACATCTCCGTTGCTTATTTTAAAGCTGTCTCGCTATGTTAAACCCATTTAACATAGCGAAACAGTAAAAAGCAAAAGAGATCTTGCTTTCTCCGTTGCTTTTGGCCACAGTTCTGATGTACTGCGTAGGCATGCGCAGTACATCATAACTGCCGCGGATACCAGACAGCTGCAGAAGGGCAGCAAAGAGGCATTATACAATGCCATTATTTAAGAAAAGTAATTATTTCTTTTCTTAAATAATGTCATAGTATAATAGCAATAACCCACGCCTGGGTGTGGGTAAGCGGATTACCCACGGTTGTCTTGGTTTGGTCCCTCGGCCTTCGCCCTCGGGACCAAACCACGCCAACCGTGGGTAAATCCCGCATTACCCACACCCAGGCGTGGGTTATTGCTATATTACATGTCAGTGTTGTGGGCAGCTTTTTAATGCAGGAGTCTTCTACTGATACCTTAAACAAATGATTGTTTGTATTGCTATGTCATGAGCTTTTGTGATTGAATTTGGGATGGGGGTGCTGTGTGCATAGTCTTTTAGCATATCCTTCAGCCGGACCATGTTGTCTCATTTACTCAGTTAATCCCTTAAAACCATTTTGGGCTGCAGGGTGAGTCTGCCTTCCTTTCACTAATCATGATAAATTAAATCCAGAACTTGCTGTGCTGGGTTCAACAGCAATGCCATGCTCTAGCAGATCATTTTGTTTACTTCTTAGGCATCATGGTAGCTTGGTTTTTCATAGGCCCTCTAACATGACTAAACATGGATGTATTTAAGTATATGATTAGAGTCACTATTTCTTGACAGAATTTCTCTTAGTGTTTGATCCTTGTCACTGAATGATGGCTTTCCCTCATGACCTAACTGAAGGATATGCCTTTCTTAAATCTCACTCCATCTTGGTCACCAGCCTGGATGCCTGCTTACTTGGACTGAACTTCATATGGAGTTGCACATGACCCAGGTTGTGAAAGTCATTAGGAGAGAGATTTCTACATAATGTATTCGAGCTGAGGGTGAGTTAACACTCACTTTAGAGTCCACAGTGTGTGCTTTATCCTGCTTTACTACTGATGGGTTCAAGTACCCAGCCATTTGTCTGTCTGAACAAGTGGAGGGTTTACATTTTTAATTTATTTACATTTTAGTTACTGGGGTTGAGCAGTGTTCACAGCATGACCAGTTGTAGGCTCAGTCTGGGAGTCCCCTCTCCCATCTCCTTTTTGAAAATCTCTGAAAGTTTATCTAGGTAGTACTTGTTGACAATTGTATCCATACTGTGATGGCCCATGTCCTGTGTTACAAAATATCCTAGATGACTCTTAGTAGGCAGGCAACTTTCTTCCTAGGCCATCAGTCTCATTCATTGGATGGCACTGAGCTATTCAAAATGTAGTGGCTTCCATATGTGGACCTTCTTGTGACAAGAAAAATATGTGGCTTCTCTGGTTCAGGGTAATCCTCTGGAATCAAACTAGTGAGGTGGGCATATTCTCTGTCTTCTTGGGGAATCTCCACATAGGTTCATGTGTTATTTCTAGGCTGATGACCCAGGAGGCCTTTTTAAGCCTAGTCATGCTTCCCAAAGGTGAGAATCATTTAAACCTTCCTACCATTTCTGCCTTGACTTGTATGCTGGCCAAAGTCAGAGCCAACAAAATGAATGTTATGACTTCTTGGCAGATCTGCAGACCCTAGTTTAAAGTTCTTCTTTCAATACTGAAGGTACAATTCCATAAACAGTTATTGGATTTGAAATTGTAGCTATATTTCAGGGTTGTATTCTCCTATGTGAGCTTTTTATGAAGTTACTCAGATCTTGATGGTTGCTTTGAAGACATCTTCATGGTCCAAGCACAGAGCAAAATGACAACATTTCATCCGAAGGACAAAAACTAAGAAATTTAATTACACAGTTGGCATCCACTCAGGAATCCTTGAATTATGTCAAGCATGTCTTTGACATTATATTAACCTCCAGACTGTCAAGATTATATGTTTCTACCCTCTTGAACATTAACAACTTAGTACAGATTCTTTGGTGAGCTGTTTGAGGGTTCTGTATCATTGGTTATGCTGTAATCAATTGAAAATCAAAATGTCCAGGAATGAGATGTTGGATATGCTTGCTGCTCTGTCATACTCTTCGGCACTCCCACTGCCATGATTTATCATCTAATTGGCAAAATGTTAAGAGTTTGTATCTGAAATTAAATGTAATGTCTTAGTTTTATCTTCAGTAAATGACTTACACTTGGAGACCAGGTCATCTTGCTACCATCTGAGGAGCATTACCCCGGTCAAACATTTGGTACCTCCTCAGGGCCTTTTTATGGTCATAGGGCAAGAGTTAAGTATGATAAGTTGATTCTTCCCATATAACAAAGTGGTATGGCATCATGTACATAACACAAGCAGAAGATTACAGCTCAAAGTGGACAGAAATGAGGGTGGGGGGATTTCACAAAACAAGGAGAAAGTTGGATTTTTGGATGCAAGCACTTAAGGATAGTAATAGCCACCATGCACAATAGTATTGGTCTTATAATAATCTTAGGAATGGGATCCATTTCCATCATGGTACTAGATACCCGAAAGACTTAGAAAAATTAAACTGCATGAAAAAATATTATATTTATAAAGTAGCACAAAGTATTTTAAGAACTAAGCCAATATCGGAATATAGAAAAGATATTTTACCAGTAGGGATGACTGCAAGTAAGAGCAGAGAGAATATGCTGGAATTTATTGGAGAAAATTAGCAAAGGAGCCGAGGTAGTGGAAGCAAATAGCCAAATAGATACAGATAATAGAAAGGAATGAGGCCAAGCACAAGTGTGGGCTCACTACAGGACGTTTAAGGTATTATACAGTGAAGACACTTGCTTGGCTGAATCTTTCTTGTAGTTTTTACTGAACGGTTTGCCTGTCTAACTTTTTCACTCTTTGCTTGGCTGTTGTTTGGGATATTTTGCAGGGACCTGAATGTTCATGTGCATCAGCTGGGTTTTAAGTCTTGTGTTTCTAAATTATAGCCAAACAATTCATTTATGCTGCACAAACAAGGTCTCAAAATGACCCAAGACATGGCATGTCTAGAGCTACTGGATTTTGGCCTGAATATGCACTCATAAAGACAATAAAAAGTAAATAGTAAAAGGTCATGGGCATTCAGAAGTCATGTAGCTGAAACACTGGTATGTCCTTAAGGGGTCATTTACATATATCCCATGGGCTTCCACTACAGGAAATTTAAGATGTTGCACTGTGACGATTCTAGCTTGCCTGTGCCGCCTTACAGTTTTTGGTGACTGGTTTGTTTTGGTAACCTTTTTACTCTTTGCTTGGATGCTATATTATCTGTTATATGGAGGCAGGCTGTATTGATGGTGAGAATTTAAGCTCCTTGTGTATTTTGCCTGTTCAGCCATAGCACACATCCTTTTTGTTGCTTAATGAATGCTGTGTTTGCATGTAAGAAGTTTTCATATGTAGTTAAGCTCTTAGCACATACTCAGATTTATGGACCCTGGCCTTTAAGCCTAAATGCGGTTACTCTTGATTTTAATATGTTACACCTCTCCAAAATAACCATTTTATGGTTTATTTATAATGGTTTGTAGCATATTTTGTCAGTGAATTATTTTATCCAATGAGTCAGTTAGCTGTCCACATGCTATTTTACCAATAGGACTGTTTCCTAGTAACTAATGTTTATTGGGTATCCCTCAAACAAGAGTATAGATAGCTATATTGTTTTTAATTTAAATCAGAATATATAACCAGAGTGCAATATTAAAGAAATAAGAATTATACTGTTTATAAAGCAATGAATTGCAGTGTCCCCTGACTTGCTTGGAGCATCAAACTTCAAATCTGAGATTAGTCACTGAATATGTTTAGGAATTAAGCTATTTTGAATAAAATATCCCTTTTCTCAAAATGAATGCATATCAAATTCCTCCCAGGATTTAGGAACTGCATACGTCTTTGACTTGTCAGACTGTATGCTGTGTTTTGGTTTTGTATTTAATATAGAAATAAAAGTGACACTTTGGATGCTGGATGATAAAGAAAGGCACAGCTTATCAGAAACAGTGAAGGACAACAGGACTAGAAAATGTTTAACAACTAACACCAGACATAATATAACCTTGCCAACTGGGGCAGACTGTATTTAGTCTTATCATATATGTTACCACACCAACATAAAGCCCCATTCCTAAAATATTTCATATTTTTTGCTTAAAGTAGAAATAGTGGTAAGAAGGCCAGATTTCATAACTGTCTCCCCTTTCACTTAAATTATTTTGTTAGGAATTCTTTAACATGAAGTCTTAATTACAGACAATAATTGTCAAATGCTGGATTCCATATTGTTTTTTCTGCTTTCATTTCACCTTATTTGAAGCACAGTATTGTGACTTAGATATATATATATATATATATATATATATATAGAACATTATCCTACATGTTACTATGGGTGGTGGTTTCGTAGACAGTACAGAGTAACAGACAATATATACAAAGCATACATTGAATATAAAAATTTGAATAAAGAACATTAAAATCTGTGAAGTGATACAAAAAGGCAATGCAAATTGTTTTGCTTTGTATACCACAAAAGATTTATGAAACCATCTCATTTTGTACATTGATTGTGGCTGTGTTCTTTGAAAGTAAAATGGAGAAAATAATCTCCATGGCCTTATGAATTAGTCCCCCAGTGTTGTTACACTCTGTCTTACCATTTAAACATAATATGCTCCCAGCAGTCTCTTGTGTTCGGCAAAGTTTTGACAAATGCAAAAGTTACAGATTTCATCCATTGTTTCATCACCAGAAGAGGTAAGGTTGCAAGATAAATGCATCTATACAGTTATACACACCTGCTTCACCAGTTTATCCTTCTAATGTTAACTCTTTCCTCTAAATCTCATAACATGCAGTGGAGAATTTCTACAATAAATGCCTACTATGAAGAAGTTATTTGAGCTTGTTAACAGAAAATAGTAAATGCACTTCTATTGAAGTTGTTTATAATTTTCCAATTGAATGCGGAGGCATGTATGTAGTTGCAGGCAATGACCGCTCGACACAACTACTTTGCTTGTTACTCTGTGTATTAAAGAAGATTAATTTACAGGAACAGGCACCTGTACTAAGTGAATGGAGAATAGCTGCAGTCATTCCCCTACATAAGGAGGACCTTCCACAGACCCAGGCAATTACAGACCCATAAGTGTGTCCAGCCTCATATGTAAAACCATGGAAAGACTTATAGAACTAATCAATCAGAACATAGGGAACCTCCAAACACTAGACCTGTTTCAGTTTGGATTCGTCAAGCATAGGTCATGCTTATTTAACTGGTGGATTTTTTGAGAAGTCTCCAAAGCATTGAATGATGGCAAAATGGTACATGCTGTATTCCTCAACCTTGCCAAATTTTTTGACAAACTTCCCCATTCAGGCATAGTAGAAAAGGTAAATAAACTGGGAATAAACCTTTGTGTCACACGATGGAATGCCAACTAACTTACAGATAGGATGCAGGAAATCAAATTAGGGGAAGTTACTCCCACAAAGATTCCAGTCACTAGTGGAGTCCCCCAGGGTTTTGAGCTGGGACCTTTCTTGTTTGGCATCTACTTTTCTGAAGTAAAATGTAATACCAAAGGGATCTGGCTGACAGAGTTTACAGATGACTGCAAGAAAGGAGCATTCATTGAATCCCCAAATGACTTAGCCATCCTGCAGGAAGGATTGTCCCAAATAAATAACTGGTGCCAAAATCATGAGCTGAAACTAAATGCCAAAAAATGCATTATTGTATCCTTTGGGTAGACATGTACCCCAGGGAACTACCACATTAACAATATGCCCCTAGGAGTTGACCCAGTTCTTCAGGATTTGGGAACTTATGTGGAAAGAAACCTAAATTTTGGCCAGCATTTATCCATTGTTGTATGAAAGTCATTCTATATTTCACAGCTTATAAACAAAGAGATTGTGTCTAGATCTAAGGATGTCATTGTCCCCCTCTATTCAGCTCTCATTTGGCTAGTGATTGATTATAATTCCCATTTGGACATGTATCTATCCAGATGCATGCAACAAATGGAAAACCCATAGAGATACCTTACTTAAGAGATACAAAACCTAAATAACATGTCCTACATGGACTGACTCAAAGCTCTGTCACCATACTCAAGATTCTGCAAACTGCTAAGAGGTTACCTGTGTCTGACATACAAGTAATGATGGATTTACTTCACATCAGTAAGTCAAACGGCATCAGAAATGCTTGGTGAAGGGATTTAAACTTTGTCTGCAACATCAACATAACAGTTTGGAGGGACAGATGTATCTCACAGAGGATACCACTGCTCTGGAACAGACTCCCTATCCACATAAAACAAAGTTTATCCCTGTCCGTATTCAAGTGCAACTTTGATCTGTAGATGACAAACAGAAAATTGATCCCAGGACTGCCCCTTGTATTACTAATAGACAAATTCAGCTCCTAAATGCTTTATCCTATGCATGCGATCCACAAATTATCTGTGGTGTGATTCCAGTTATTATTATTGGGGTAATATATAATTATCGACTGTTGGATGGGAAAGGCCTGTCTTTAGCCAAATGAGATAGGTTAATTCAAGCACAAAAATGGAACCTGGCTAGGCTTAAAATGGCTGACAAGGGCAGCTTGCCTACTACTTACTTATGAAACAATAAAATGCAAGTCCTAGTTAGCCAACAGCTTATTTTTCCACCCCCTTATTAATTGCCTTGTGTTTGTCAGATGTATTTTTGTATTTTGTTACATTTTGACTGTACAAGTTTAGAAATATTGTTCCAAGCAACCGTTGCTCTTTCTGTGAGAAGTAATGCTTCCTGATTTCTCATCCGAACCAGTCCTCTTGTATTTTAAAATTATGCCACCTTGTTCTGATACTTAATATTTTTTTTTTTGAAATGTGGTAATTACTATCAGTCTTATCAAACATCTTGCATAATTATAGTTTCCTCGTTCAATAATCTTTTATGTCTTTAAAAGGCTTCTATTGCAATGTATCATTGTAGCTGATATTCTCTGGAATGCCTCTTTTCTGTTTATATTCTCAGAAAGATGGGATCTCGATGCATAACATTCCAGCCAATGTCACATAGCTGCCTGAGTAAAGAGAGAAAAGTAATACTAATACCCTGCTGCCCAGACCTCTTCCTCTGTATTCCAGTGTTCTGCCAAACCTTGTATGATAATATGTCAGACTGTTTACTTATGTTCAGATCATTTGATCGGATTTCTTTCAGGTTTGTTTTCTCACCATGTATTGCTGCTGATTTCCCTGTACTTATTTCCCAAGTATTTGTTTACCAGATGCTTACACTACATTTAACCTGCCATATTTTAGACTATTGCTCCAATCTTAACAACCCACTTTTTGTCATTTCTGTACTATTTTGTATATCAGTGTTTCTTTTTTGTTTATGTTTGGCTGACCTGCACCTACCAGCCATGTGCTGTTTGCTCCAAGACTCTGCCCTTCCTAACCGGCAAAGAGCTGATATAATATGGCTGTCATTCAGGTGGCCATTAGGGAATTTTGTTATAAACTGTTCCATTCCCTGCTACATGGACAACAAGTTATTTACTAAAGTTTGAAGCAGAAGGCATACTTAAGCAATAATCTACGATTCTGGGGGGGGGGGGGGGTATCAGCATTTACTTATGCTGGTGTGGTTTGATCATGAAGGTGAAGCCTGTATGATTAAACAAGCTAACCATGGGTAAATTGTGATATACCACACAGGAGTGGATTATTGCTATTACAACAGCATTATTTAATAAAGGAATTGCTTACCTTTCTTAAGTAAAGTTTTTGTATAACAGTACTTTAGTCGCCTTCTGCATTGTCTCCTCTCAGCTGACATACTGTGCGTGCGTTTGGGACTTGAATTCTCATATTTACACAGTACATCAGTGAACTGGAGAAAGAATCGTCTTTGTTTCATTTTTTTTAACTATTTGAAAAAAAAAACAAAAATATGAGGAAAATCCGGTATGTTTTTGTTTCTTTAGTTTTACAGAATGCCTGATTTTTCTCATATTTTGGTGTGTCCTCAGTATAGAATGCTGTTATGCAGTGTATACTAATAGAAAGTTTGGCTGCTCACTGCTGCTTTAGTGGCTGTACTTTTTCTGTTGGTATATGCTCGATTTACAGTGGGCATGCTGGTTGGGCTGTCCATTCAATGTGCTTGTTTTTGAATGCTAATGATCTGTTATTGTATGATGCATAAGAAACCTCAGCACACTTTTTTACAGTACATATCCAAACGTAGGCTGCATGGCATTGTGTAAGACCATACAGCCCCCCCCCCCCTCCATCCCATCACCAGCTGTATTATATTTGATTGTTTAAGATAAACAAACAAACAAACTTGGTGGCTTAATGATGACTGCTTGTAAGCCTGTATCCTGATAAAATTAGTTTGTGTGCATTACCCTTAAAAAGGATGCCCAGCAGCTGTTTGAAGGGTAGACCCTTGGCTGCTGTTGTTGTGACTGGCAGCTGACAACATGTACTAGCAGCTCAATTTGTAAAATAATTTTTTGCCTTCTGTGAGTAGTGTAGTTCTCAGCATCTGTTAATTAACCAGTCTTCCTATTAATTTGTGTGAGACATAAATCTGTTTCTCAGATTCCAATGTGGTAGGGCAGAGGAAGACGAAGGACATGTTTTGTCTTTTTAGTGCTACACAGCACAACTCTTTATAATCTTTTTCAAAGAGCTAACATGCCTAGATATTTTGCGACCCAGCATGTTTTGTCTTTTTATTTCTACTCAGTACAACTCATTTTAATGCTCTTCAATGAGCTAGAAAGTGTACAATTCTTGTAGCTGATGTTATTATTAGTATTTTTTGTGGATCTTTATCCTCTTAGGTTTCTACTGAAAAATGGGACCCACCCCAGTTAGACAGCTTGTTTAATAGAAATAAACATATGCATACTCATAAGGTCTTATCAGCTTATCACTGTTCTGTAATCTTTCCTCAATGTTTAAATGACATCCAAACACATAGTTCATAATTTAGCATTTTAATGCTGAAGAGCTTCATTTGGAAGTGTAGAATCTAATTAATCAGCACAGCACAGCATGCAGTTTGAAAACAGACTTGCTGCAGCACAGAACAGGGTATTGTGAGATTTGTATTGTTTCTTTTTTGTCCCTGGTTAATGGCCTGAAACTTCACTTCATCATCTAGTCTACACAAAAGAGATTCTAAACCTTCATGTAGTATTTAAAAATAAAATTAATTAATTAAGAGTTACAAGGTACACATTCCCCACTAAACATCATTTGATTTTGTGAAGAAATTATATAACAGATACTTAGAACTCCTCCAAAATAGTATAGGAAGAAACTTATTCCAACACATTTCCTGTCTTATTTCAGTCTGTAAGTCATGTCCATCTGCCATTCTTTACAGACTTACACAACTTGCTAACATTTTATACTTACTAATATCAGCTGACAGCTTGGCAGTAATAACTTATTATATTTACTCTTTCCCAGGTACCATTGTGCTGCATGTATGCCTGCTAACTCTATTAATACATCCTTGAAGGATTTTCATGCTTGCGGTGTAATGTTAGCGTCACTCTACTTACTGATGAACAGTGCGTGACAGCTGCTGAATGGGTATCATACCCGCCACTCAACTCCTATGATTTAGGTTTAGCAGTATGATTTTTGACCCTCAGATTTACCCTTGTTCCTCCTAAATTTACTGGTGCTCCTAATAAAGTCAGACCTGTTTATAAGTACATACTTTATTAAATAAATAAACTAAGTCTACATGAAGGTTCCCTGCTGCTAACTATACAGGGTCTAGTGTACCTTCTACTGTGAAAAATAAGAAAGCGTTCCTTTTTCTAGCCATCTACTAAGATTTTTAGTGACCAGTGCTGTGATTTTTAATGACCAGTGTTATGATTTTTATTTGTCAGTGATTGCGAAGTATGAGTCATGGATGCTGTCCACAAGGTAGAGTTGATGCCATGACAGAAGAAGCAGGTCATTAGTTGTGCTATGACAGGAGCATGCCATTAATTGTTGTGCCATGATGGAAGAAGCATGTCATTAGTTGTTGTGCCATGATGGAAGAAGCATGCCATTAGCTGTGGTGCCATGACAGAAGGGAGCATGTCATTAGCTGTGGTGCCATGATAGAAGGGAGCATACCATTAGCTGTGGTGCCATGACAGAAGAAACATGTCTTTAGTTGTGGCCATGCTATACAAATGCATGGGTCTCAGCTGCACATCTTCATTCAAAGGGGAAGTTCTTCATCACAAAATGGCTGTACTTAGATGCTCATCGCAACTGGTCACAGGCAGCACTCGGACAATAATGACATTACTGTTGTTCCAAGAGGAACGTCACTGTGAAGTGGGACAAGTCAGACAAGGCTTTTGGTGCCACTAATGTAGCAGATGTTTATTAGGATTTGAAGTTAAATAAGTGATTAGAATACATGCCTATGTCTTAACTTGTGATTATTTAACTTTAGTTGCAGATATAAGGTAATTGTGTTAGTAGAAGATTCTAGGCTATAGCAGTTCCTCAAAACCTCTCCACCCACTGCCTATTCATTATACCTCATTATTCGCTTTAATCTATGTTTGTCAGTCCCACTCGTGGTTTTATTTATTGACATTTGTTTACCATGGTAGTCTATATGGGCCAAGGGCCCCTTTTCATTGGAGTCTTGGTGAGTAAAACTCCAAAAAAAAAAGAGATCTAAACTATGACAAGTTAACATTTATGAAGGAGTAGAAAATGTACATACTACATAAAAACATACATATAGGAATGCATTTATTGAGTATAAAATGCATATATTACTTTGAGGATGCAGTACACATACAGTGGAGCAAAAGCACGGCATTGTCAGGTAAAAGGTGATGCACTTCCACAACAGAGGCTACATATACACATACAGTGGTACATAACTAGTAGGTAACATTCTCAATTGAATGTAGAACATGGACTGCATGAAGAGAGTAGTAGAAGGCTCGAGTAGGACATTCACGGATGCATACATTGAGAGTAAGGTAGGTTCATAGGAAGTTACTAGGCTAATGCTTTACATGTCTAGCCAGGTAATACCAGTGTTCCCTAACTGACCATTGTTAGATGGGTTGATTGTTTGCAGAGCGAATCTATGATCAGCACTGGCTGCCCCTGTCCATGTAGCTCTTTATGCAATAACACAGTATAATGAGCGGGGATATAGTTAGCTTAATTTTAGTGTGATGGTATAGGAGGTAAAATGGGAGGCTGCAGATACTAGATGAATTATTGACTATGAGATATGAAATAGGTTAACAAGTACGAATGGTGGGAGGGTTAAAGATTGGAGTGAGTAGAGGGATGTGGTAGGATATTATTCAGACATACTGAGATATTAAATGTTGTTTTTCAACACTAAACATTGTTTAATCATTTGATTTTAAACATTACATTTACCATTACAACATTTGGTGGCTAGTGTCTACCATTAAAATTGGTTAGAGCTTTGCTTCACAGTTTCAGGAGCCTGGGTTTGATCCTTACTTGCAATCCATATCTGTGTGAAGTTAACATGTTCTTCCCTTATCGGCATGGATATTTGTTGGGGGGACGCACTCTGACCACTCAGAACTATAGCCAAAGGGATAGGCTTGAGGGTGGTGCTAGTTTCTGTTGAAAATAAACCTTTGTTTCTTACTAGAAGCTCTAAAGTGGTCAAAATAATTGCATTTAGAGTTTCTAGCAAGAAACAAGTGCTCATTCTCAACAGAAACTCACCAGCAGTCTCAGTCTAATCTCTTCAGCAGCTTTTGTTTTTTTCCTTCATCCTGGTAGTGGCCTCTAGATTCCTTAGATTGGTTTAGCTTGATTTAGGTCGCTACCACTTCATAAGATAAATTGTATTTACCTTGCCCTGGTGTCTCTGAGTATGGATGAAAAGGGTCTGTGGACCAGTTTTCCCTTCCTTAGTTAACAAATGGTAAAATGACAAAGATTAGTAAAAAATAAAGTTCAACCCTTCCTGTCTCACTTTGTGGAGCATCTACACATTAGCCGTCGATCTGCTAAACTTAAATTTGCCTGCATCTTCATTTTATGCTGCCATTGTGCTCTGCCTTTGTAGATAGACTAAGGTGTGCAGTTTTCTGTGTACTTTATTCAATTCATTTTCTATAAAGTATGTCATTTTTAGACCTTCTGGCTCCCCTTGGAAAGTTCTGTCATATGGTAGCTATTCCCTAATCTAATCTGAATGTCATCAACTTTTTCAAGTATGTAACATTGCCCTTCAAGCTTCTGATATACTGCTTAGCTATGGTAGTAATGTATATTAAGTATTTTCTTCCTTAAGTCTTCCAGCTTCCCTTTTCAGGTTGGCCATCCATAGCAAAACATAAGTTTTCCTTTATACCTGAAATCTCTGCTATGATGCTCATAAACACACAAAGACCCTTATGCAGTTTTTTTGTTGGTTGCATCAGCTTTTCCTTCTCTTTTAGAGCCAGCAGATAAACCAGTCATACTTCAGACCACTGTTAATGCTCACTGTTTAAAACGTTTGGTAGTTAAAACCATAGTATGACGTCTGAGGTTTCTTCTGCAATGACTGAGTTGCAGGTTGATAAAATTATGATTAAAACGAATATTTTGTTTTATTTTGCAGAGTGAAGGTGAGCTATATTCATGTGAATGGCAGAGCAATATAAGTTTATTAAATTCCTAGTTGTATGTAGTTTGTTTTTCTTAAGTACCTAAAAGAGGTAAATGTTGAGTATTTTCACATTAGTGTGGCAGGAAGGGTGATGGAAGCTATGGATGAAGAGGAGGGACTCAGTAAAACTGCTTTGGCAACAGCAGACTTGGTTTCTTTGTTGGAGATGCAAAAAATAAACAATACATTGTTGGCATTTTTGGCAAAAGCAAACACGGCTAGTCAGTGGAATATTCTGATTTATAATCAAGCAAATGCCATATTGTCACTGCAGAAAAAGAGTAACACATTGAAAGAACAAGTTACTAAGTTTCAAGTGAAAATAGTGGTGCATACAAGACGACAGATAAGAATGAATGTGTGTTTATGATTAGAATCCCAGAAAGTGGAGAAAGATCAGACAGTGAGGATTAATTAATGATAAATTGGTGGAATAGCCTAGTTATCATGGGCATTGTATTAATTTGGGAAGTGTTTATAAGGTTCTTCTATTGATGTTAGGAAGAGGATCTGAAAATCCTTGGAATACTGTGATGAGATTCCAGTCATGATAAAATAAGGAATGAGCTGTATCTAATGCGTGCCAGCCTGGCAATGGCAAAGTTGTAATACTAGTAAACAGAGACTGCATTTTCTAAGCGTTACTTAAAGATTAGGAACAGACAGCTGAAAGATAATCAAAAGTTACAGTGCCATGTGTATATTTACTGCAAAGCAAACAAACACACACAGCCAACGGAGCTCGGACTCTGTAGTAGGCAAACAAATAGTAAAAAATCCAAACTCCAACAGCATAAACAGAGTCCTATGGCAGTGGCGATATCAAAGCCAAAACAGTCTCCCAAATCTCCAAGGTAAAAATAACGAATGCAAAAAAAATCGAAGTATAAAACTCTAAAAAACGTTTTGCAAAAAAAAGCGAAGTATAAAACTCTAAAAAACATTGAGCTGCTTCGTTATTAATGCATATGCACATGTGATGATACCTATTAGCCAATAGGAGTTCTTGTATAGATATTTAAATGTGTTGTAATAATGTTATTATGGAACGTCTGAGGAAGCCTAATGGTGAAAGCGCTCACGTCTGTTTTTAAATAAAACGTTTTTTAGAGTTTTATACTTCGCTTTTTTTTGCATTCGTTATTTTTACCTTGGAGATTTGGGAGACTGTTTTGGCTTTGATATTGCCACTGCCATAGGACTCTGTTTATGCTGTTGGAGTTTGGATTTTTTACTATGTGTATATTTAAACTGAAAGGTCTTTAGTTTAAACTGGATTATCCAGCTTTGTTTAAGGCCTGGTTTTCCTACTGAGATCGTTTACTGTATTGATGTTAAGTTGGCAATGGACAGAGTCTCACAGCACCTGAACTTAAAAGATTATGGAAGGGGGGAGAGATAGACATACTAAGTGGCTTATTGTACAATACGCTGAGAAAAAGAGGATTGGCTTAACTTTCTTAAAGGTTATGTGGATTGATTTTGAACTACAATTTCATACTTATAGTTTTACTACCTTTATGGGTTAAAAGGACTAAAGCTATTTGTTATTATTTGAGACTTTCTCAAACCTCTCAGTTGTACCTATTTTGGGGGAACATACCTGCTTTCAGGAGCTGATTTACCCCTGCATAAGATGTACCTATTTTTGGAGGTATGTCCCTATTTTCAGACTTGATTTACCTTTTCCTACAATTTTCTGAATTCCATTCATCGTACACGACCTTTGAAGGTGTCTAATACTCAGGTAACCGCACAACATGGCCAACATAATAGTGGCACTAATAATTTAAAGAAAGAGGACACACATCTTACAGCTCCCTTTTTCTGAACCAAAAATAAATGACCTTGTGTGTTAGAATGTTGCAATGCAGTTTATTAAAGTCTACAGATTTTATACTGTTTCCTTAATAATGTTTTATATTTTCTCATCATTTTGTCACTCAGTTTTTAAACATATATTTCTGAGTAGCAACCAACATTCTTATTGGAAGTGGGAAGAATTGTGTGCTGTTTGATTTTCGTTATGCTAATTAGATGTCCAGCTTTTTGGACGTTATCTACTTTGTAAGGGCCTTTGTACCTATTTTCAATGCATATAGATTGAAAGGTATGGACTTTCTGTGGTTTGCTGATTATAAAACAATTTTGCAAGCAGATCAAGATGATTTATTGTAGTACGGTTTCTTCTCTAAAAGGAAAACCATACCTGTGGATAACAGGATACAAATGAAGAACATTTTTTGTCATAGATGTGGCGAACATGGAATAAATGGGGAACATTTTCTGTCATAGATGAATTCCATTATTGTGCTTTCATAATCATGGATTACAAAGGAGAACATGTGCTAAATTTACCTCATTCCTTACATGGTCTAGAAGTGATTGATGTATACTCTTTGCTGCTAATTTTATTTTCAAAGATTTAAATCTATGAAAACAGCAAGTTATTTCACTATACCTTAACAGCACAAAGTACTTAGTTTCTTGAATCAAACAAATAAATATAAAAATGTAATAAAAAAAAAAAGCCATAGTTCTCAGTCATAGCTGACGACTGAAGACTCAACGTTCCATGGCTTAAATGCATCAAGTTGCATTTCTTTACTTTAAACACACAGCATAAGGAGAAGCCATATTTCATTAACTGGAATAAAACAGGAAGTTGTTTTTATGTTGCTGCATTTTGTACTCCTTGAAGGCTTAACAACCGAGGCGCTAGAGTGTGTGAAAAGAAAAACTTTTTTTGTTTGAAAACTGTCTTCCTTTTGTGGTTCCATTACATTTCATTTGACTTGCAGTGGCTGTTCTGTTTTTATGTTTCTGCTTGTATTTTAGAGGATTTTATATGCACTCATTCATGCTTCAGACACTTGTGTGTCCTGTGGAAAATTTCAATATGAAACATTTACCTGATAAACAAAACACATACATAAGAAACAGATTCTTGTTAAAAAAATATATATTTTAAAATGTCATTATGTGTTTCACAAACTTTGTACAAAAACAGTGCCACTGCTTCATTTCTAAAAAGGCTTTTATTGCATAGGTTTAATTTATGAATGTGTTTGTCAAGTAAGCGAAATGGTCCTCCATAGATTATTTACATTTATGATCCAATCGAGAAGGCAACATTAAACATAGCTGCACGGCTTGAAG
Organism: Protopterus annectens; assembly: GCF_019279795.1. Taxonomy (NCBI): domain Eukaryota; kingdom Metazoa; phylum Chordata; order Ceratodontiformes; family Protopteridae; genus Protopterus; species Protopterus annectens. The sequence continues at coordinate 356,360,723 of NC_056731.1, read as the reverse complement.
GCCCAGTCAAATAGCATGCTCTGAGAGAAGGATGGAAGCTTGACTACCCATAGAAATCTTGCAGAGGAAACAACATACAGCTCCATGTAAACAGTACACTGGGCTAGTGTTAGCATTTTGGGAGCCCCCCTAGGGACTTCCAGTCTACGTATCACCCTATTGCTGATACCTCTCCAAAGCAACCTTTTAGTTCATGCTGCAAACTGACTGACCTGTAGTTACAGTGCTTAATTACTACAGGCCTGTGTACCACACTATGTTGGCCCATCTCACAAAGGGACAGTTACTGGAATTTAGTTGCACCAATGATTGTGATGACCGTGCCCTGGCCCAGCAATCAAGGAGCCTCAATCCTCACCAATAACACCAGGGAGGTCGTCTCATAGAAGAGGAAAGGATAATTAATACACACAGTAAATTACAATTTCCTTTAAGTGCACACAGAGATCACAGTCAGTCCAAGCCTCACTGAGGAGATCAGTCACAAGATCTCTCTCAGACTCCTCCTGCAATCCACTGCAAATACTCAGAACAAGGGCCTCCCTATCATGGTAAGGTTTCATCATGTTAACATGGTACAATTTGTGCCCCTGCCATCTGCCTAGCACTTCCACCATGTAGTTAACCTCACTTACCTTTCTTACCACCTTGTAGGGTTACTCCCAAGCTGCTTGCAACTTGTGTCTGACAGGAGTGAGAACCATCACCTGCCGCCCTACAGCATACTCTCTATCTGGAGCATTCCTGTCATACCACACCTTTTTCTGTTGTTGAGCTTTTACCAGGTTCTCCTCAGCCAAGCCCATGAGTTCCTTGAGCCTTGTCCTGAGGTTCAGGACGTATGCCACAACAGACTCCTTGTGAGACTCACAATCACCTTCCCACTCATCTCGAATTAAATCTAGAGGACCCCTCAACCTATGCCCATACAGCAACTCAAAGGGTAAAAAACCTGTGGATTCCTGGAGAACCTCTCTGTAAGCAAACAACAGATGGGGCAAATATTTGCCCCACTCCCTCTTAAACTGATCTGCAAATGCCCGTAGCATGGACTTGATTGTAGAGTTTAACCTCTCAACAAGACCATTAGTCTGGGGGTGGTAGGGGGTGGTCTTCATGTGCTTCACCCCACAGGACTTCCACAGACAAGCCAGCAGGTCTGATATAAAATTGGCACCTCTGTCAGACAGTATTTCCTTTGGGAAACCTACCCTGCTGAAAATCTCTAGCAAAGCATTTGCCACCTTCTTTGCCTCAATGGAGGACAAAGCCACTGCCTCAGGGTATTGTGTAGCATAATCTACAACCACTGGGATATACTTTTTCCCTGTGGAACTTGGGGTACTCAGAGGACCCACAATATCCATAGCTACCCTCTGAAATGGCTCCTCAATCACAGGCAAAGGCATCAAAGGAGCTCTCACCTTGTCTCCCTTTTGGCACTGCTCACAGGTCCTGCAGTACCCTGTTACATCTCTGGAAATTCCAGGCCAATAGAAGTTTTTCATAATATGCCTCTTTGCACGTTCTATGCCCATATGACCTGCGAAGGGAATATCGTGGGCTATGGCTAGAAGCGCCAGATGGTAAGCTCTAGGCATGACCAACTGCTGTGCTCTCTCACCTTCTAGCCCTCCCTCAGGGGTCCACTCTCTGTACAGTAACCCTTTGTTCCGGTATACAGATTTCCCCTTCCCTTGAGAATCAGGTGCCTCCCTAACTACCTGCCTCAGGCCTTGCATTGTAGGGTCTGAGAGCTGAGCCCATCTCAAGTCTCTCCTTGTAACCCTTCCCAGCTCCCCTTCCAGTGGAAGTCTGGCATCCTCTGACAGCGGTGCCTCACTGTCAGCCTGGGTACTACTACACACCTCTACCTTTGCATTTACCCTGTCCAAGGGAACATCAGTACCCACAGGCAGCTGTGGCTCACATTCAGTCTCACTGCTACAGAGTAGCTCACACCCTGAAGTAACCACCTCAGCAGTCCTGGCTGCAAGTATGCAGTCTGTCTGGGTCTCCCCCAGGCTGCCAGACCCACATGCTTGTCTATTAGCCTCACTGCATTTAACTGCATAAGTACATAGTACTGCCTCATCCAAATCCTTCCCTCTCAGGACATCTGCAGGATGGTAGTTCCATACCCCTGTTGTCTCAAGACAACTCACTATTGGCATTTTGTCTTTACTACTTTTTGGCTCCCTCGCCTTTGGTTCCCCACATTGCCTCCATAGACATCTGTATGCCACATGGCCCCACTGGTTGCATTCAAAATATTTAACCCTAGCTCCTGGACATGTACCTGGACTAGTGGCTTCCCCTGCTACTGGCATATTCTGTTGGGGCAGTCTGTGCTGCCCACCATGGGTTCATTTAGTCCCATGAGCAGTACTAGGGGTCCCTTTCCTGTGCAGGGCTGCCCTGCTTGCTAGGTATAGGTTTCCCTTCTTTCCCAAATCCTCTGAAGTAGCACACTGTTTATCAGCTGACCAGATCCTCATGCCCTCAGGCAAAGTGCTAAGGGCTTGTTCCCTTATCAAAAGGTCTGCCAGCCCTTCAAAAGTGGTGACCTGACATCCACTCACCCAGCTATGAAAATAAGTGCTCAGTTCAACAACATATTCACATACATTTTCATCTGCATTGCGTCTATGCCCACGAAACTTTTTCCTGTACATTTCAGGTGTTAGCTTAAAACATTCTAACAAATGACTTTTTACAGCAGTATAATCAAAGCAGTCAGTGTCATGCATTTTTGCTAAACACGTTGCAGCTTTACCATGGAGTAAGGGGGGGGGTCAGGAACCGTACCCAGAGCCCTTGGTCATCTTCATACTGTTTACATACCTGCTCAAACATATGAATAAGGCTATCAAAATTATCCCCCTCTTTAAACTGTGGAAGAAATTTACTGACCTTTTGTGCTTCTGGGGTCCAGTTACTCCCTTCCCCATTACCTCCATGACTCTGCCGAAGAGTCAGCATTTCCCTCTTATGCTTCCTCTGATGTTCATTTTCCTCAGCTTGTAGACTCCTCATTTTCTTGGCTGCTTCTAGTTCCATACGACTGGCCTCCAACTTTATACGACTGGCCTCCAACTCAAGTCTCTTTAGCTCCAGCTGGATTTTTAAGTCCACTGCAGAAAGGTTGAGCTGTCCATTCTCCGAGGATATTGTATCTCCACTGTCAGTGTGATTATTCTCCAGGCTGCTGTTTTCTGATGCAGCTGTAACCAAGGCTGCAATCAGGTCTGCCTTAGTCAGGTTTCCATGCACCAGCCCTATAGCCTGGCACATCTCTGCCAGCTGGCTCCTTGTCAGCTTTCCATACTCTTCTGCTGACATGCTGCCTGCTCACCCTGACTAACACTAAGCTAACAAAAGAAATAAAACAATTGTGATCTGAACTCTGAGTATACACTGCGTGGCTGTTCTAGAGTACAAAACACTTTTAGAGATCACTGTACATAAGCTACAGGAATTTGCTCTACCCCACACCACTACAAGCCAATTAGTATGTGAAGTAGATCCCACCACTGCCAAACACTTGTGATGACCGTGCCCTGGCCCAGCAATCAAGGAGCCTCAATCCTCACCACTAACACCAGGGAGGTTGTCTCATAGAAGAGAAAAGGATAACTAATACACACAGTAAAGTACAATTTCCCTTAAGTGCACACAGAGATCACAGTCAGTCTGGGGCTGGCTGCTCCCTTGCTCACCAGACCCCCAATAAGACTCCCCACTGGCACAGCTATAGGGTCCAGGTCTCAGCTTAACTGGGCAAGCTAGAATCTCCAGTACCCTCTCTGTCCAGCCAGCGATTCGTGTCCCTGCCCAAGTAGCTGACACAACACACACACACACTTTGAGTTAAGTATTTATACAACTTCACAGACACTCCTGGGAAAGGCTGACACAGATTCTCCAGCTGTGCCCCTTTACCCAGACTATGCGGTAGTAATTACTGCCACCACCCAGTTAATAATATCAGCTACTAAAAGGCCCTTAAAAGGGTGCTCAGTTATTACTGTGCAATATTAATATCCAATGGTAGTGTGACTATACAGTCTAAGGCTTATCAGAGTGGCCCATTACAATAAACTCTATATAAATATGTAATGTACTCTAGAGCTTATCTCTACACAAACCAGCCACAGGTAGAAGGTTTTAAAAATATTTAATAATAAATAATTAAAACACAAGACAAAACTACTACACCACAAATATATCTAAGAGTTCACATATCACACAGAAACTTAAAATAATACAGTAGGACAGGTCTGGTTTCAAAGAAAAATACCTAATTAAACTAGCTTTAACTATTCCTAAAAGATATCACAGTGCTAAAAACTTACATGTGAGCATAAGCAGAGTGCTGATAAGTTAGATGTCCAGATCAAAATGCTTTAGGTCTCTTGTGAGAAATAGTATTTAAACATTACTAAAAACATGTCTCTAAGGCCCTCCCAAAATTACATCATTTTTGACACTTAGGTTTTCCCAGTATTCATATTGCATCATCTTAACACCTGGTTTGAGTTCTCAGGCCACAAACTGCATTATTTAGCAATCTAACACCTGCATAGAAACTTACAACAGTAGAAGACATTTCACATGTATATTCTAGCAGAAACTAAAGCAATAAAGCACCTTCCACATCTAAATTCTAGTCATAAACTTTAGCCTTAAAACAATGGGCATGAAATCTTTATCCAGCCACTCTCAGGCCAAATTCTAACATGAAAGGATACAACATGCTTCACTGGGCCAGTAGAGTGCAATGTTGTCACATATTTTGCAGTTCCACATTTCACAGTGTTTTCCTACATTTAAAAACACAAGCCTGTATTTTACATTTATTTATACAGTTGATAGAATTATATATTAAATTCTATTTGACTAGGCTGGCAGCCTTCGTCCATTTCTCCCCAGTCGTCACAATGATACATTTCAGGACCTCTATGTACAGGTCTGGACATGGGTGAAATGGGACCCTAGGCCTACTGTTTCAGCCACCCAACATGCAAGCATGCACACACACACACACACACACACACACACACACACACACACACACACACACACACACACACACACCATACTCACACACACACACACACACACCATACTCTCCAGTCTTCCCCTGATCACTCCCCACCCCCATCTTGGACTTCCGATGCTGTGCACATTACTTTTTCCTTCCCTTTCTCAAATTTTGCTTTACTCTTCAGCTTTTTCAAGAAGCCATATCTTCCTATATGCTCTGAAGTGCATTTTTTTTTCTTTTTACACATCCAGTGATGGCTTGAACATAATTTTTGATTAAGGAAAGAAATTGTGTCGCTGTTCAGCTTCAGTTTTCCTTATATCCTTTCAACATACCTTTTCTGACCAAGTAAGTACAGTAATAACCATTTAGAAAATAATTCAGTTAAGCCAGAGCCACCACAAGCCATTGGGTTATGCATGTTCTGAAATACATTTAGAACAGCTTCTCAACTTTATAATCCAGGTTGTACCAAAGGCGTAATGTTCAAAGATGACAAAATAGTAACTCACAATAAACTAGCAAGCCAATTGTTTTCTGGATACACAGGTCCTATCTTGGAACTGCCTTCTTCCCTATTCCCCCCCCCCAAAAAAAAAAGACTGCCTAAGTATGCATTCCTCTGGTGTTAGACTGGGGTAAAAACAGAGGTTCAAATTTCTACAGTCATGTATTTCAGAGGAATGCTGACATACATATATACATAGCATGCTTCCTCATTCCTCAACCCAAACTGTCAAAGGCAGCTACCTGCTTACATGCCTGAAGTGTGATTATGAGGAAAGTGAAAAAAATAACAACTTTGTTGCTCCTAGACAGTACACTGCCCCTGCAAAAATATAGTAACATTCTTTGTACACATCTGAGGTCTGTCAGAAAAGTAAAAGAATAAACACGCTGTCCTCAGCCCAAACACAAGCTATAATAACCTCATGTACAAACCGCTAAGGTGTGACTTTGATGACAATTAAAGAAATGATAACCTCACAATCCACCGCTCGCCCCCCCGCCCCCCCTACACACACCTACACCAGTTTTCTGTACACACACATCTAAGCAGAGCTGGTTTTAGAATGGATGCAATTGAGTGCAGAGGCCATTATCAGATTTATCCTAACTGGGTCATATCAAACCCCTGCTCAGGTTAAAGAGCATAATCAGAAAATTAATAATTTTTTTCCTCCTCGTTTTCCGCAACTAGCTACAGCTTTTGTGGGGCCTCCGCACACAGTCAGTGATTGATTAAGGGAGCACCATGTTTCCATTTATACAGTCTGGGGAGTGGGAGCTCCAATTTTAGAAGATCTAAGTGTCTGAACGTTCTGTGATACATTACTTTTAAAATATAATTACTTGTTAGCTACATTTTTAACTGATACCCAGACGAATAATGTCTGTATCCTGGCATTACTGAGTGTGTGCACAGATAAAAATCACTGATATTTTCTACACACACACACGCACACACACACACGCACGCGCACACACACATAAGCCATGCCATAGCAATACTAGTTTTGTGCTTATTTCAGCAAATAGCACTACACTGTGCAACACTGGTATTGTCACACCAGATCAGTGGCTGCAGTTTAGCAGTCATCAAACAGCAGCAGCAGGGGTAAGTCACTTTTATTTACCTTCCCTGATTCTTCTCATAGTTTTGCTCTATCCTTTGTAAAAAGTTTGATTTGCTTGTAAATCATTCAGGATTACAGACAGTCAATAAATCCAGACATTAGAGCTTTATACTTATTTGTCCAAAAAAATGAAAGCTGATGAAAAAGGTGTTATACTACAATCTTTTTAATTGAAATAGTGTAATATTTGGAACATGTTCATGATTTTGAGCCTTTATTCTGCTATTATAGATATGGCAATGAATTATTCTGCAAAGAAGTTGAAAGTTGCAGTAACTGGTGTTCTGCCAATGTTTCTAAAACTCCCTGAAAAAGAAAACCATCCCTGAAGATCAGACTCATCAGCTTTTCTTAAAATCCAAGGTTTGCACCGAGAACAGTCACTCTGGGCTGCTGATCTCTCTAGTGTTTACCTTGCTTATGTTCATTATCAGCTTTGTACTAATAGGGTCATATCACAGACCTGTTTAGGTTAAAGAGCATAATCTGGAGATTAATACATTTTTAGGATGACTAAGGGGCCCCCTTGCAGCCACTGGTATTGCAAGTACCTAAAGTTGGCGATGTTTTTAGTTTTAGTGGGCTGAATGTCCACTAGCAGAGTTTAACTAAGCCAGGGGTAGTATGTCAGTGGTAAAATATTTAATGAAATTGTGAAGCTTGTTGCTTAATAAAACACTGTTACTGTAACCAGCGATATCTTTTGAATTTTAAAGGAGATATAAATACAAGTTATTACCCATCTGGTTTATTAAACAAACAAGACTGTTGTACTAGCTTTTCTTGGTTTGACAGACCTGTTGCAAAATATCAGGGTAAGGCAACTTGCTGTGGTTGGGCCCCCCCTAGGAACAGGGGGCCCCCAGCGACCTCAGGGTTCGCTGGTGCCTAAAACCGGCTATGCAGTACAGGAGATTTGCACTTGAACCCTCAGCTATCAGGCTGCGAGGAAGAGCTAGTTTTCACTGAGCCAGAGTGCAGCCTATATACAAAACCCCCAACAGTTATTAGCACAGAAAATTGCTGACAGATGCATCACTTTAACAGACAAGCAAACAAACAAACAATATTAATAATAATACATGGAGAACCACAATATCTGTATGTCCCTTAAAATGCATATCTCCCTACAAGGGCGAAGGTCATGTTTTTATGTTTACCCATGATAAGACTTCGAGTAGAACACTACTATAGACCAATTAGGCATTACAGGCTGAAGTGCAAGCAACCATGTTACTTCTATAGGCACATCGTTATAAGTACGGTTTACTCCGACTGTTGCATTTGATTCTCTGCCATGACTCCTGCTTTTTTTTCTTTTCTCTTATTAGTTAATGCGGTTGATGTTGCTATTGTTAAGTTATTTAATTAGTTACTTGAAGTACAGCTCATAAGTGTCCTTTTTCTTTTTCTTAACCATGATTTAAATGCTGTGCATGTCTGCAACAAGGGTTATAGCATTGGATGATGTGTTACAGAAATAAAATATTGAAATAATTTAATTGGAATTGCCCATTTCTTTTAGATATTGATTTCCAAACTAGACTGAAAACTAGACTTCCACTTTCTGGGATTGTTTGTGCTAGGTTTACCTTAAAAAAACATAATTCCAGAATATGACTACATTTTTTTCTATTTTAATCCTAGTAAGAGAAGATTTATGTAGTATTTAAAAATACCACAGAGATTATATAAGCCTCTTCAGTTCCTTGTTGCCGCCACATAAAAAAAGCTGTGGTGATCTGTTTTATTGTAGACTTTTAAATGGATAAGAGTTCCTTATCTGTATAGTGTTTCTTCCATTCTCATGTTCTCTTTTCTGTCTCACCCAATTAGTGTTTAGAATTACCAGGGCGACCCCCAAAATAAACTGTTCTAAACACTTTAGAATACTGCTGTTATGTTAAAATGCTGTATTGGTGACTTGGGTATGAAGGTTAAATACATTAGCCTCAGAAACCACATCTAAAAAATTTAAAGGAGGAAACACATAACTCAAGTAATCTTTATGCTGTACACAGATTAACTTGCAGACAGCTGTTTTAACTTACAGACTAATCTACCCATATATGTATACTCAGTAAAATCCTTGTTTTATATTGCTTCTGTAAATACTCAGGGTTGATAAAAGCATAGTGGCTTTTCTGCCGTTTATTTGAAAATAAGCACAATTTTTAAATTACAGAAAGCCTAAATTAGCAATTTAGACTCATTTTCTCTTGGTTGTTACTTATGTTTAATTTTTGTGATCTGAAAGGCATTGTGGTTGACATCATTCTATTATTGAGGTCATGATTAAGCTTTGTTCTTTTTCTCTTTCAGAAAAAAATGTTTCACACCAGTCATTACAGAATATTTCCTATATGAATCACCTTCATTCATTTTAGTCTGTGAGATCCCTTTTAAAAACTGTTTCTAATTACTGTATTTACATTTGTTTTCCACAAGCCTAAAACATGGACATTCCCATCAGAAGCACAGAGTTAGCTTACAGAAAGTCAGAGTCAAATGTTACTTTTCTGCCTTTCTGAGTATAAATGTAGTAAGATATTATTTGTTCTGTCCGTCCATCCATTCACAACTTCTTTTTCCTATTTTTGCACATGAGGTAGTGATGTCACTTCAACAGTGGTAGTCATATAGATTCACACCACCAGCTGGCTAGCTCTTTTGCAGTTGTTCTCACATGCCACACTTACACATGCAGTATCACACCTATGGCCAATTTGTAGTGTGTCCAGTCCTCCTCCAGCATCTCTTTGGAATATGAGAGAAAACTGGAGTACACAGAGAAAACCCCCATGAACACAAGAAGGACATGCTGACTCTGTGCAGAAGGCACTGTAGACAAGAATCAAACCAGAGAACCTCTTGCTGTGAGGCGAAAACACTACCTATGGTGCCACTAGATTTTTATTCGGTAAAGGCTCACTCCCATTACACAGCTAAAGACAGTTTCCGTACGACTGCTTTTCATGCCTTTAATTGAGTCTTAAGTTGCTGATTCCCCTGTATTATGCTTCCCCAGTTGCACTTACTGAGTTGGGATGAATTCTGCATGATCACAGTCGGGCATACCTTCTGCTCACCCTTTTAGGGTGATTTTACCTTTGCCACACTTGTATGATCGCAGACTTGGTTTATTTTAATAAGGAGATGTAGTGGTTGTAAGCAGCTTCCTCGCTGCAGAAACATTTTTCTCTTTATTTGTGAACTGTAGTGTTTGGGGAATTGTGTTATTGATCTGTAATCACTAGATCAGTTTACAGCAATTGGGATTCAAGCCTTCATAGAAGTATTGAATTCTAGCTTGAGTGTAATGGCATATTTATGAAATTCATACCAAAGGGGAAAAAAAAAGCCCCCCATATCAGTAACTCAGAAAAAGTGTTTACCATAAGGACTCAAACCACTATATCAGATTCTTATAAACAGTCCATCCATCCATAACCCCTTTTCTCATTTTTGCCCATGGGGTCGGTGTGTCCCTTCAACAGTGGCAATCAGCTAGAGATGAGGCTTGCACCACTGGATGACTAGCCTTGCCACTGTAGTTCTTCCACACCAGACATTACATGCACACTCACACCTATGGCCAGTTTAGAGTGTCCAGTCCACCCACTGCATGTCTTTGGAATGTGGGAAAAAAAGTAGAGTACCTGGAGGCATACCTCACAACTATACATATTTTCACAGAATATCCAGATTTTTGCCTCATATTTTGGTCTGTTTTTCATAAAATTGTGGTTTTCTGGAAAATTAGTGGCAGTTCATTAAAGATCAGAGTTAAAAAATAATGAGAGACATTTGGGTTTCAGACTTCATACCATTCAGAAAATTCAAGCTAATGTAAAACCTGTTATTCTATCAACTTTCTACGTTTGTAAGAGCAATATTTAAAAATTGTCCCTATTTTTGGCCTTTTGTCCCACTTTTAATCATGGCTTTGCCCAGATTTCTTGCTCTGAGAGGTTCAGAGGTATGCCTGGAGGGAACCCACACAAACACAGGGAGGACATACAGACAACGCACAGAAGGCATCCCATCTGAGAATCAAACCTGGGAACCACTTGCTGTGAGGCAACAACACTATTCGCTGCACCACAATATTCTTACATATATATTTTTTAAGATAAAGCGTCATATGAAATGTATGCAGATCCCCAGGAAATAATTTAGACTGGTTCAGCAAGTACAAAAATAGTACAGTTTGCACAGTCCAAGACACCAGCCTGTACAGATTACAGTAGAACACTGATATTATGTGATACTGCTTAAAACAACTGGTCAAGATTATTTCATAAGGTCCTGCTTTAACTGAATGATGTGTTTTTTAATGCCTATAAGTGGTGGTAATGTTCAGCTTTAGAAATGACTTCTTTGTCGTTTTGTATATTGGAGCTGTTTATTTCATCAGATTCTTAAATCTTATGCTGTAAGTTAACTTCCTTCCCTTTGTTTAAAATGGGTATGAAAAGAGGTACTGAGTCCCTGTGTTAGAATATAAGTATGACATTTCCTCTCTGCTTTATTTTTTATTTTAAAGTCATTTTCCTGACAAGCAGATACAAATTGCTGCTATATTTTGCAGGTGACAACAGCACATATTACAATTAGCTAAAATGAATTTGTGTTTGTTTATATGATCTGCAACTGTCTACATGTTTCTGCAAAGCAGAGGCAGTTATTTGTTGGCATGTGTGATCATATGGGCAAGTGCCAGCATAGTCAGCTGGAATTTTGTTAAGAATGATATGTCCTTTGAATATCAGACTGATTTATACAAGATGCTTGTGTTACAAATGTATTAGAACTGTATATCCTTTGAATATCAAACCGATTTGTACAGATGCTTGTGCTGAAAATATATTTGTGAGGTTTGCCTGTTTTAAAATGTATCAACAGTGCACCCTGCTGAAATGAAAAGAAATGTACGTCTATTATTGTAACTGAATTAAATGTATATGTTTTAATAGAGGATACTGGGACAGCAATGGTTAACCAGCAAGCTTGCTTTAAGAAAAAATAAGGGAAATGTAAATGAGGTGTTAAACCATTAAAACAGTACCCCACAGTGTTGACTAGGACCGCAGATGCTAGGTATGGGTAAAAGCCTTTGTTCATTAGCTCAGTATAAAGGGGGATGTCCTCAGGCACTGCCATAAAGCTATAGATGTGTATTGTAGCTGTATATGCTAAACTCCTGTCTCAGTTTCAAAGGGGAATACTGTGAGAACTTAGAGTCAGGTGACCAGATGAGATATTTCTGCCAGCCCTCTTGGAAATTATATTTTAGGTATTACAAAGAGAATTCTCAGAGTGTTGAGTATTCTGTTTTGGGGCCTGACTAGAAAAACTGCTCATGTATTTCATCTTGTCTTGCCCAAGTAAGTTACAAGGGAACAGTAAATTCTCTTAGATTCAGTCAAAAATATAGTGAAGTTTAGTTTAGAGAGTGTTTTTCTTTATTTGTATGAGTATGTCCATCAGTGTTAATTTCAATATTTTCTGTGATTTGAGTTCTGTGGTTTACTGTAAATATATTCAATATAACCATGTTCTTTTATTATTTATTAGTAAATATATTTAAAACATTTATTGTGGCTGGTCCTTGTAGAAATTATCTAAACATTCAGAGTACTTATATTTATTTGGTGTTGCTGTGTGGGCCACTCCAGAAGGCCTGCCCTTCTTAGTCAACTACTACCCTTTGTATTAGTACTAATATTACACAGTATAATTGGACACCATTTGTTAAGGGGCTTAGAGTAGCTGATTGTGGAGTGTCTGGTGGTGGTGATACCTATATGGGCAGAAGGGGGCATAGCTATTAAACCTGTGCCAGCTTTTCCCAGGTGTGTGTGTGTGTGTGTGTATGCATGTGTGCGCAACTCAAATCTCTTATTGTGTGTGTCAACTACTTGGGGCAGGACACGAAACACTGGATTTTCAGAGAGGGTGCTGGATGACTTGGCTTGGACACTTGGCTGAGGATCTAACCATACAGCTGTACCAGTGTGAAGTCTTAATGGGGGCCTGGAGGGAAACAGATATAGAGACATCCAGACCCTGGACTGAGTGTGTTCCCTGTGTGCTCTTAAGTGAAACTGTACTTGATGCATGGAGGTCTGCATCTGGAAATACTGAGTGTATCCATTTGTATTCCAAGTGCATGTCCCTCTTCAGTGTCAGTGGTGAGGATTCAGGCTCCTTGATTACTGGCCCAGCATGGGGACATCACATATTGCTGGCAGTGGTGGCTATCACATATTGGTAGCAGTGGTGGACATCACATATTAGTTGGCAGTGGTGGGATCATCACATGCTCACATATTGGTGAGCAGTGGTGTTGATATTTAATTTCTGAGCCTGTTAGCAGTTGTCACTAAGGATGTTGTTTGTATTCTCACCCAGCCACAAAGTAGACATTCAAAGTTTTATATCACAAAAGTTTTATTTATTTACTTTTTGTTAGGGTAGTTAGTCAGAGAGAGCAGGCGAGGATGTCAACAGAGGATTATGGCAAGCTGACATGGAACCAGTTGGCTGAGTTGTACCAAGCCAATGGACTAAGGCATGGCAATTTGACTAAAGGAGAATTGATTGCAGTCTTAATCACAGCTGCAGCACAGACCAGCAACCAGGAGGATATCCAGCTTGGTGATGGGAATTGTCAGCCCTCAGAAACAGGACATTTCAACTTTTCCTCAGGGGACTTAAAAATCCATCTAGTGTTAAACAGACTTGAATTGAAGGCCATCATTTAGTACTAGAATCACAGAGAGACTGCAGCATCTAGAGGTTAAAGAAAATGATAAACTGTGAGGTTTGGAGGCCAAAGAAAAGGAGAAGCTGTGTCAACATGAGAGGGAGATGCTGACTCTTCACCACAGTGAAGGAGGTACTGGGAAAGGGAATAACCGAACCCCAGAAGCAATAAGAGTCAGTAAATTTCTTCCTCAATTTACAGAGGGTGATCATTCTGATAGTTTTATTCATATATTTGAAAGGGTATGTAAGTTTTATTTATATATTTGAAAGGGTCTATAAACAGTATAATGCTGACCAAGAGCTCTGGCTACGCTTCCTGACCCCTCCCTACTCCATGGTAAAGCTGTAACTAAATTGTCTATTACTGATTGTTTAGATTATGATAAAGTTAAGCACTGTTTATTACAATGTTTAAGTTAACACCTGAGGCTTACAGAAAAAAGTTTCATGAGCATAGACGCAAGGCATATGAAAGTGTATGCGATTATATTGCTGAACTTAGCACTTATTTTCGTAGGTGAGTGAGTGGGTGTCAAGTCACCACTTTTCAAGGGCTGGCAGACCTTTTGGTGAGGGAACAAGCCCTTACCACTTTGCCTGAGGTCATGAGAATCTGGTTGGCAGACAGGGAATGTGACTCTGCAGATGAGCTGGGGAAAAGTTAGATCTATACCTTGCAAGCAGGGCATCACTGCACAAGAAATGGCTACCAGTGCTGAGTATGGATAAAAGGGAACCCATGGTGGGCAGCCGAATCTGCCCCAAAAGAGTCTTCCAGTAACAGGGAACCACTAGTTCAGGTACATGGCCAGGATCAAGGGTTAAATGTTTTAAATGCAATCAAAGGGGCTATGTAGCATATTGATTTCCACGGAGGCAAGTTGGGGAACAAAAGGTGGAGGAGCCAGCAAGTGGGAATAACAGAATGCCAGAAGTAAGTTGTCTGGAAACAGCAAGGGTAGCAAACTACCAGCAGAATGTATTTGATCTTGGTGGATGGAAAACAGGCCACTGCCAAGAGAGAGACAGCCACTGATATAACCATTGTGATGCCTGCAGTGGTTAAATAAGAGCTGTACTTGCTTGGACAGTCCACTCCAGTCAGAGCTTTAGGAGGGATCCCATTCCAAATGCCCTTGGCCAGGATTCACCTTCACTGGGAGGGCGGAAAAGGAAGCAAGCAAGTAGGTGTGTTTGAAGATATCCCTGCAGATGTCTTATTAGGGAATGATTTTGATAATGCAGTACCTTGTGTGCATGTAGTGACACAGTCAGGCTTGGAGACAGGCTTGTTGGTCTGGTAGCCTGGGGGAGACCCAGACAGACTGCACACCTGAAATCAGGACTGGTGATGTAGCTACTTCAGGGAGGGAGCTACCCTGTAGGAGTGAGACTGAAGGTGAGCCACAGCTACTGGTGGGTACTGATGTTGCATTGAACAGAGTGAGTCAAGGCAAAGGTGAATAGCAGTATCCAGCCTGACAGTGATGTACTACTGTCAGAGGATACCAGACTCCTGTGAAAGGGGATCTGGGTTGGTAGTACCTAGAGCCTACTGTCTGGCATTTCTAGCCATAGCCCATGACATTCCTTTTGCAGGTGATATGAGCATAAAGCATACCAAGAAACTTATTATGCAGATCTTTTATTGGCCTGGGATTTCCAGGGATGTAACAGAGTACTGCAGGAATTGTGAGCAGTGCCAAAAAGTCGGCAAGGCAGGTGACAAGTTCAAAGCTCCTTTGATGCCTTTGCCTGTGATTGAGGAGCCATTTCAGAGGGTAGCTATGGATATTGTGGGACCTCTGAATATCCCAAGTTCCACAAGGAAGAAGTATATCTTAGTGGTAGTAGATTATGCTACCAGATACCCTGAGGCAGTGGCTCTGTCCCCATTGAAGCAGAGAAGGTGGTATATTCTTTGCTAGAGATTTTCAGCAGGGTAGGTTTCCCAAGAGAAATATTGACTGACAGAGGTGCCAATTTCATGTCAGACCTGCTGGCTTGTTTGTGGGAGGGCTGTGGGGTAAAGCACCTAAAGACAACCCCCTACACCCCCAGACTAATGGTGTTGTGGAGTGGTTAAACTCTATGCTAAAGACTATGCTATGGGCATTTGCAGACCAGTTTAAGAGAGAATGGGGCAAATATTTGTCCCATCTGCACTTTGCATGCAGGGAGGTGCCCCAGGAATCTACCTTTTTTTCACCCTTTCAGTTGCTATATGGCCATAGGGTGAGGGGGCCTTTAGATTTGATTTGTGATGAGTGGGAGGGTGAGTGTGAATCCCACAAGGTATCTGTTGTGGCATATGTCCTAAACCTCACAACAAGGCTCAGGGAGCTCATGGGCTTGGCAAAGGAGAACCTGACAGGAGCCCAATAGGAGATAAAGGTCTGGTATGACAGGAATGTTCTCACCATAGAGTATGCTGTGGGGCAGCAGGTTATAGTCCTCATTCCTTTCAGACACAGTAAGTTACAGGCAGCTTGGGAGGAACTTTTCAAAGTGGTAAAGAAAGTCAGTGATGTTAACTGCATGGTAGAACTGCTAGGCAGAAGGCAGGGGCACAGCTTGTACCATGTTAACATGATGAAGCCTTACCATGATAGAGATGCCCTTGTGCTGAGTATTTGCAGTGGATGGCAGGAGGAGTCTGAGGGGGAACTGGCGACTGATCTCCTCAGTGAGGCTCATACTAAAACTCAGTGGAAGGGGTAGCAGTATCCCAGTGGCTATCCCCTATTCAAGAAATCTGAGCAGTGTTACAGGAGTTTAGGGACATGTTCACTATGAAACCAGTGTGCACCTACCTGCTGCAGCACCATGTGGATACAGGACCCCAAAGACCTATAAAACAGCCCCCTTACAGGGTGCATGCATGAGTCAGACAGACTCCGAGGGAGGAAGTACAGGAGATGCTGGAACTGGGAGTAATCCAGGACTCCAGCAATCCCTGGCCCTCCCCAGTGGTGCTGGTACGGTTCAGGTAGATGCTTGAAATCACGGGCCGGGGGCTGTACTTAGCCAGGTTTCCTCAGAGGGAAGAGATCATTCAGTGGTATATATCAGCCATAGATTCCAACCCAGGGCGAAATGTTATGAAGCTGTAGAAAAGGAATGTCTAGTCATAGTATGGGCACTGCAGAAACTTCAACCTTATCTGTATGGAAGGAAATTCACTGTTGTTACAGACCACAATCCTTTAACATGGCTACATAGAGTCAGCCAGCAAATGCCTAGTTATTAAGGTGGAGTTTAGGATTGCAAGCTTATGACATAACAGTACAACACCATAGTGTGGTCAGAAATGCCAACTCAAATGGGCTCTCAAGACAGGGAATGGGGTAAGATATTCCCAGATAAGTGTATTGCACATAAGCAATGGTTCTCAGGGGTAACTTGAAAAACTAACTTGAGTCTTCGAGGGGCGGGAGATGTGATGATATGGCAAGTGCCAGGATAGCCAAATGGAGTTTTGTAAAGAATGATATGTCCTTTGAAAATCAAACTGATTTATACAAGATGGTTGTGTTACAAATGTTAGACCTGTATGTCATTTGTATATCAAACTGATTTTTTTACAGATGCTTTTGCTGAAAATATATTTGTGAGGTTTGCTTGTGTTAAAATGTATCAACAGTGCACCCTGCTGAAATGAAAATAAAGGTACATGTATTATTGTAACTGAATTAAATGTATATGTTTTAATAGAGAATACCGGGACAGCAATGATTAACCAACTAGCTTGCTTTAAGAAAAATAAGGGAAATGTAAATGCGGTGTTAAACCATTAAAATGGCACCACACAGTGCTGAACAGGACCAGAGATAACAGATATGGGAAAAAGCCTTTGTTCATTAGCTCAGTAAAAACGGGGGAATTCCCAGGCACTGCCATAAACATGTAGATGTGTATTATAGCTGTCTATGCTAAATTCCTGTCTCAGCTTCACAGGGGAATACTGCAAGAACTTAGAGTCAGGTCATTCTGCCAGCTCTCTTGGAAACTATATTTTAGATATTACAAAGAGAAATCTCAGAGTATTCAGTATTCTGTTTTAGGGGCCTGACTAGAAAGACTGCTCATGTATTTCATATTGCCTTGGCCAAGTAAGTTGTTAGGGAACAGTAAATTCTCTTATATCCTGTCAGGAATATAGTAAAGCTTAGTTTAGAGAGTGTTTTTCTTTATTTATATGGGTCTGTCCATCAGTGTTAATTTTAATATTTTCTGTGATTTGAGCTCTGTGGTTTACTGTAAATATATATTTAATATTTTCATGTTCTTTTATTATTTATTATTAAATATATTTAAAATGTTTATTGTGGCTGGTCCTTTCAGAAAGTATCTAACATTTTAGAGTACTTATATTTTATTTATTTTATTTTGCACTTGTTGACTGGGATAGTCCGACTGAATGCATGTCCATTTTCAGAGGAGGCCCGGGGAGAAAAGCTCCAAGGGTAAGCAGATACAGCATTACATAATACCAGCATTACATATTACAAACAGACTATTTACAGTGATTACATAAGTAAGCAAGTTAAACAAGTTCCACAGGTTAGAGTTAATCCCGAACGTAAGTCAGGATTAAATTAAATTACACAGTAAGATGGTTAACAGATTTTTACACATTCTAGAGAGAGTTAGTCAGGCTTGATACATTGACATAGCCAGTTAAGTGCCAAGTGTTGTTTGAGTCTAGTTTTAAATTGACCTAAGGTAGAAAGTAGGGTAATATCAGCTGGAAGAGAGTTCCAGGGTATACTTACAGAGTTTGCAAAGAGAGAGTCACCGGCTATGTTATTAATTTTGCTAGTCTAAATTAGTAGTTTGTTAGAGGATCGAAGCAGTCTAGGATTGTTATAGGGGGTGATAATATTTTTAAGTGCAGGAGTATTGTCCAGATTATAGAGGATTTTATAGGCCATAATCAGTTGGTTATACTGGATTAGGCTGGGTAGTTCAAGCCACCTAAACTGATTTAGATTGATGCAATGATGTGTCCTAAAAGGCAGCCCAATGGCAAACCTGGCAATGTGGTTGTAGCAAATTGAGAGTTTGTTAAGGACAGTCTTGTTTAAATTCAAGAGCAGAGGAGATGCATACGTAAAGGTTGAAAGAAGGTGAGAGCGAGCTATGGCAATTTTAGCTGGAGGGGTTAGGAAGGCTTTTATTCTGTAAAGTGACCCTAGTGTTTTATTGATGGTTTTGATAGTTTGGTTAACATGTAGGTCGAATTTTAGATTATTATCTGAGATAAGAAGGAAAGTTCCAACGAATGCATTAAGCAAACACATTATAGATAATGATGAAGGACATAGGTTTAAATTTAGAGTTATCTGCACTGCGGAGATGGGTGTAAGGAAGGGTGACATGAACAACACTTTAGAATTAAGGGAATATGAATGGATTGTTAGACTTCAAGCTGATGTGAACCCTGGTCTTAATAATGCAGTCAGTTTAAAACCAGTCTTAATAAAAAGACAAGGAGAGAGAATTTAATGATTTCTTAAAATGTTTTTTAAATTGATTTTGTTATTTCACAATGTTTAAATGTTATATTTTAAGTGTTAGACCAATGTTTATGAGTTTTAGATAGTTTTAGAATTAAATTGTTATTCCTTTAAGATTTGTATGTTAGTTAGGATGATAGGCTGGCTGAAGGATGTGATTTGATAGTACTCCCCTTTTTAAACAATGAGAAAATTGATTTATTTATGTACTGATGAAGGGTGTAGACCTGAAAGCTTTGCAACATAATATAACCACTCAGAACACACCTCTCTCTAAAGCAGTAATGGATGTCATTTTAGAAGCCAGGAGGCCCAGCACCAGAAAATCTTATGCAGAAAAATGGAAGAGATTCTGTGCTTGGAACCAGGCACAAGGACTTGAACCGCTTCGTCCAAATATTCCTCAGATTTTACAATACCTAATTGAGATGCTGGACAAAGGCCTATCCTTCTCATCAATTAAGATCCATGCCTCTGCCATTTCAGCTCATTACAATACGGAACCTCCTACCCGCGGTGGTGGTGCTGCGGTAGTGTTGTCACCTCACAGTAAGACGCTGTCCTGTTCGATTCTCAGCTAGAGCATCTTCTGCGTGGACATGCATGAATGGGCGTACCTTCGTTGAAGGTTGTGCATCAGGCCTGGCAAGCTGGTACGTAAAAAGCAACTGCCAATTATTAGCGGACCGGAGTTCTGCTGTGGTGACCCCTAACTGGGAAAAGCCGAAAGACACAAATCTATGATGACACCTAATAGTTTTGTAGAGGGGTCAGGGGAGATTATTGTGCCATCATTTGAATTTATGGTAAAGGTGAAAGCTGTAGACCTATGTGTTGGTGAAAATAACAGCATTTTAGTTTTTTGGGATTTAGGATCAGACAATGTTCAGAAAGCCAGTTTTCTATTGTATTAAAGGTGGTCTGGGTAGCTGACCATAACTCTATTGGAGATGTGGCCGAGCAAATGAGAGTAGAGTCATCAGCATATTGGACACAGCTGACTTTTGGGATGACAGTATAAAGGTTGTTAATAAAGATGGAGAACAGCAAGGGCCCTAGTATAGAGCCTTGTGGTACTCCAAGGGTGTTAGGTAGAAGATTAGAGAGTTTGTTCTGCCAGAGGACAGCCTGCTGTCGACCATTCAGGTAGAACTGAAACCATTGAAGGGCTCTAGTATCTAGACAGAATGTTTGCAGGGTGTGTATTAAAAGTTGGTGATCAACCATATCGAATGCCTTGGAAAGATCCAAGAAGAGGGCTGAGGATATATAATTATTGTTGCGATTATGGTTTATGGTGTTGGTAAAGGCTAGGAGGGCTGAAGTAGTGCTGTGATGAAGACGGAAGCTATGCTGAGTGTCTGCCATAAGGTGATTCTGGATTAGGTGGTGCATGAGTTGTCTATGAATACATTTTCCATAATCTTTGCAAGTGGAAAGAGTATAGCTATTGGCCTATAACTGGAGAATTCAGTAGAGCTGCCTCCTTTGTGAAGTGGGATTACATAGGATATTTTCCAGATGGTGGGAATTTTTGCTTCTACTATGGTTTGATTGATTAGTATTGAGACGGGTTAAGCAATAGCATCAGCTGATTTTTGTAGGTACTCGGCAGGGAGTTGATCAGCAGAAAGTGTAGTGGGTTTTAATTTTTTGATCAAGGTACGGATAAGTGAAGTGGCGACTGGTTCGAAGCTGAATGCGAGTAGGTTTCTAGGAGTGGTACTTTCAGGACCAGAGGAGCTAGGAGGTAGTTGGCTAGCTAGGGCTTGAATGGTCTCAGTAAAGAATCTGTTAAAACTGTCAGAAACATCTTCAGGGGTTTTATCAATAGTAGCAGTAGGGATTGGGGTTGAAGTTTGTCCAGGATGTAGTAGATTACTTAAACCTGCCCAAAACTGCTGAGGGTTATTTTGATTTACTGTTTGTAAATTACAGTAGTATTGTTTTTTGTCTTGTAAAATGGATTTTTTAGTTTCGTTCCTGGATTGCCTATATTTAATGTGATCTTGGGGGTCTTTAGAAGAACGCCATAAAGCCCGTGCTTTGTTTCTAAGGGTAATTTTGAGTTTAGACTCTTTAGAAAGCCATGGCGCAGTTTTTGCCTTTGTTCTCTTTGAACGAACAGGTGCATGCAAATCAAGGATCTCAAGGAAATTTGTTGTTAAAGTATGCTACTGCTTCCTCTAAGGGGAGGTGTTTTAGAATAGACCAATTTCATGAGTTTAGTTCTTGTTGGAATTTGGCAGGGTCAAAGTTTTTATTGTTTCTAACCTTTCTGAGTAAGGGTTGTTGGGGAATTAATGGCTTTGTGCTTAATTACATATGTGAGAAGGTGATCACTTAGGCCATCAGGGAGGGTACCAGAGGTGTACAGTTGGGGGTGACTATTTATTTACTATTATATTTATTTGGTGACACTGTGTGGGCCAATCCAAAAGGCCTAGCCTTCTTGGTCAGCTACTACCCTTTGTGATAGTATTAGTATTAAACATTGGACACCCTTTGTTAAGGGCCTTAAAGTAGCTGATTGTGGAGTGCCTGGTGGCAGTGATAACTACTTTATTGTCTGGATAGAAGGGGGAATAGCTAATAAACCTGTGCCACCCTTTCCCAGGTGTGTGTGTGTGTGTGTGTGTGTGTGTGTGTGTGTGTGTGCACAAATCAAATCTCTTAGTGTGTTGTGTGTGTGAGCTACTTGGGGCAGGGACATGAATCACTTGGTTTACAGAGAGGGTACTGTAGGACTTGACTTGGACATTCAGCTGAGGACCTAACCCTAAAACTGTAGTGGGGAGTCTTACTGGGGGAACTGGAGGGAGACAGGTATTGAGACATCCAGACCCTGGCTGAGTTTGTTCTCTATGTGCTCTTAAGGGAAAGTGTACTTGATGCATGGAGGTCTGCATCTGTAAATACTGAGTGTATCCATTTGTATTCCAAGTGTACATCCCTCTCCAGTGTCAGTGGTGAGGATTCAGGCTCCTTGATTACTGGCCTAGTATGGGGTGTCACATATTGGTGGCAGTGGTGGCCATCACATATTGGTAGCAGTGGTGATCACTTATCTGTAACACAGTACTTGAGGAAGCAGTCTCCTAAAGGTCCAGATTTTTACAGAATATCCGGATTTTTGCCTCACATTTTTGGTCTATTACTCATAATCACAGCATCCAAGTGCTCCGGATTATGCGGAACGCTCCACATTTAATGAAGAGTGAAGCCACTGTTCCTCTTTTCCGCATTGAACAGCTGTGGCTCCGCTACAAGGCTTTTGATTGGTTTGTGTACCGCAATTACTGCCAATCGGCATTGCGGTATACAAACCAATGCATAGCTCTACTACCTTTCTGCGTTGGCTATGCTCTGCAGTTTTTGATTGGCTCGTAGACTGCATTTACGGCCAATCGCGAACTCAGTCTACGAGCCAATCAAGTAGGGAATCTGAGGAGGACGGGAGCCAATGAGAGCTCCCAAATAGAGACCAATCGTGCTCCTGGAAGCCTTTTTGTGCCAAAATAATGGCTTGAAAAAGGCTTCCAGGAATCAGGGGAATTTTACTTGGGCGATCATTGGATTCATTGGTGACGGTGCACAAGATGGAAGGAGCGGGCTGGTGCCTGTTGCAGTCTCCAGATCGAAGACATCAGGGCCGGGGAGAAGAAAGAAGACGGATGGGAGTAGTCGGTGGAAGTTAGCCTGCCAGGAAAGGAGAGGTCACTCGGTGAGTCTGTTTGCAGTGAGTAGAGCATTTTCACTTTAAAGTCCTGGTTGTGGCCCGAAGGAGGGGTAGAGATTTGGTTGTGCAATGTGCGTGTCTGTTCCTTTTATAAAACAGTATTTTTTTTAGCATGCTCACTTTGGTATAATAGTGAAGGACATAAAACGTTACAGACTTTTTTATAGTAGCCATTCTGTCAATGTAGCTTGTACAAACAATATTTTCCCTACTTTTGTCCTGTTTTCATTTACTTCTATCCCTTCGTTTGCTCCCACGTTACAAGGACTCAAGTTTGTAGTGCAATGGGTGTAGCCCCAGCAAAGTCTGCATTGTGCTATTTGGGTAAGAGATGTGCTTTCCCCTGCGGGGATGGAACCAACTTCTACACACACTGAATGTTTGGTACTACACAGGTTGTTAATGTTTTGGACTGTGTCCGGTAGAATTGCAGTGTGTAAATACTTGTTCCGTGCAATAGCAATCTTGCTTCTTATCCGTCCCTCTCATACAGCTTGCTATAGCTTTTACGGAAGAGTTGTAGAAATTTTGTTTACCGGTCGTGATTATTGTGAAGCTATGTATGTTCTTTTCTTTGTTTTTTAACTGCTGGAGGTGTGGGTTGTTTTGTGTCCTGCAGTCCTTTTTCCATGTGATGCTGAAACAGCAGAGGTGACTAGAAGTGCTTGGATAAATACAAAACAATAGTAGCATGTGTATCTTTAAAGGTGATGATCGCCAAATTTGAGAAAGTGCAGCTATTAACCCCTTGCACTCTGATAAAGTGACATTTGTTTGTGAAGCTAATAAGAGGTTGCAAAGCCGATCGTACTGCCGTATAAGAAACATTATGTAAGCAGCAGTAACAGAATTTTAGTGCTTAGGCTTGTTTGATTGCTAAACCTTGAGTGTTTTCTACCGATGTAGGCTGGTTGAGGCTTTCCTGTTTTTGAAGTCCTGGGTGGCACTTTTTTCACAGTGCTGTTAACAAGTGTGGCCAATAAGCAGCAGCTGTTGTACGCCACTTAATTTTTGATGGGCAGCATCATGTCTGGGCACCCACTACTTCTAATACAATCTGCAAGTACATGTGTGCAACAAACTAGAA
Organism: Protopterus annectens; assembly: GCF_019279795.1. Classification (NCBI taxonomy): domain Eukaryota; kingdom Metazoa; phylum Chordata; order Ceratodontiformes; family Protopteridae; genus Protopterus; species Protopterus annectens. The sequence continues at coordinate 356,336,923 of NC_056731.1, read as the reverse complement.
AGAAAAAAGAAGGCTAGTATGTTTTCTCTAATGTACGCTTGTTATATTGATTCATAGGTTCATAGGTGTGTATTAGGCAAATGGCCCTGGAGCCTTTACAAGCCTAGCTCATAGGATTACCCTGGTATCGTGCCACCTGACCTTAGTTCCAAGTGCCTCTGAGTAGAGCCACTGGAATAATCTCCGGGGTGAATTTTCTATTTCTCATCTATTCATCAAGATTTCTCTTGAAGAGGACCAGTGAGGTGCTTTGTTTGACATGTATGGGAAGTTTATCCCAGTAGGATATTTTTAAAGCATCATACCACCACCTTTAAACTGCTTTGCGGATTAGTAATCATCGGCAGTTTTTTTAGCAATGGTAAATTACCATTAAGAATAAATACCTGTGTCAAAAATGTTAGCTGTACAGTGGACTGCATCTATTTCAGGACAAAATCAAAATGTTAATATTATAATGCAATTCTTATAATGTAAACCTGTATAAACGGTATCCCCTGGGATCTTTATTTTTGCTTTGTTTGTTTTAGCTAGAAAAAAAAGCGGCATTACTAACTTCAGAATGTTTTGGATAAGGAAAGGAAAAGTATTCTTGTTTCCAAATTACACTGCCAGTCTACTGTTTTGTTATGTGATTTATCTTGAATAGGTTTTGCTTGAAACTATTACTGACTAGGCGAGGTTAGTAATTAGAGAGTATGCAAAGACAGGTCTGCTGCTTGTCCCTAATGTCTATTTTATATTTTTTTTTTGAGGGGGGAGAAACTGTATGCCATGACAGGTCCTTGTTCTAGCAACTTTCTAGGTTTATTAAGAGCAGTGTTTGTAGGTTTTTGCTGTTTGTCACCCTAGTACGGTTCCAAACGTAATTGCCCTTTCTAGGTTTATAAGAGCAATATGTTTGCCTGTTTCCGCTGCTTGTCCGCTAGTACATCTCAAAGTAATTGCCTTTTTTTGGAGAAACTGTATGCAAAGACATGTCCTCTTCTAGCAACTTTCTAGGTTAATAATAATATTTAAAGTGTTTGTATGTTTTTGCTGCTTGTCACCCTCGTACGTCTCTGAAACTAATTGCCTTTTTTTGGAGAAACTGTATGCAAAGACAGGTCCTGTTCTAGCAATTTTCTAGGTTTATTAAGAGCAGTTTTTCAAGTGTTTGTACGTTTTTGCTGCTTGTCACCATAGGTCACAACCTCTTAAGTAGCCAATGTGGAACAGACCCTAACAATGTGTGACAAACTTTCTAGGTTTGTAAGAGTATTTCTAAGGTTAAGAGCAATATTTTCTCTCTGTGCTGCTTGTCCCTCTTGTGTTGGGCTTTGTCAAGTTTTCTTGCACTAAGTTGAGAAGTATGTCAGGAATTATGTCAAAAGTGAGTTTTAGTAATGAGATGCTGTAACATATCCAGTTTTGTTTTCAGTAGAACTTTGTGTAACTTGATCCTGCATTCTTTGTCTTAAATGGCACATTATTGTAAAAGTACAGAGGGCCCTGGTTTTAAGTACCTTTTTAGGCTTCTTTGCCAGGCACACACCTGGCTGTAGGACAGGGGTAGAACACATCTAAAGTGGTGAATGTAAAATGTAAGTAGTATTTGCAAGTAGTATTGTCATGATGTGTGTAAGTGCCTTTGTTAAGCTGGATGTGTTCCTTGACATAGATTTTGAGATATAATCAAAGATGCTTTGAGTATTAAATGTCATGAAAGTCATTCTTCCTTTCTGCAACACTGGTTAGGTGGGCAAGTGAGCACCAGAGGATTGAAAGTGTCATTGAAGCAAGGAAGTGAAGCATGCAGGCCTTTATAGTAAACAAAAGGAGCAGAGATGAGCAAGAGAAGAGGGTGCAAAGTCAGGAAACTTCCAGTGATATGGGTAGGTTATGGGCCTATTGTCTTATATCTTTGATATTGAGGACATCTTCTAATTTTCCTTTCTTCACTGTAGCCCCATTTGTTTCATTGTTTTAACACCACTGTGTTTTGCAAACCTGCTAGGTATAGATTACCCAGACTACAGTGAGGACAGGGATGTAGATACAGCTCACACCCCAAAGAAGAGAAGATACACAATTTTTCAGCCAAGTTGGGCAAGTGCCTTTGACTGGCTTTCTAAGAGTAGGCGCGGAGTGAAATTTGCCTTCTGCAAGACTTGTAACACAGATTTCACAATCCATCATGGGGGACGACATGACCTGCAACGACATGCTAACAGTGAGAAACACAGGCAGAATTGCAAGCATGCAGCTGGAAGATCTATGGTGGATTTCTTTGGACCACAGAATTTAGCAAGTACAAAGGAGGTTGAGGCAGAGGTTGGTTTTGTGTCTCTCCTTGCTAAACACAACTTATCATTTGCAGCAGGAGAACACATCCTGAAATTTATGAAGTGTGGAGAGGATCAAGATGTTCTCCGTAAAATGACATGTGGAGCGACAAAGGCAGCATGCATTGCACGGGATGTGCTGGGGCCTCATTACCAGAATGATGCTGCAGCAGCCTGCCAGAAATCACCATTCTGTGTGTATATGGACCAAAGCACAGACATGGGAGATGACAAACTATTAGTCATCCTTGTTGGTTACCTTGATGAAAAGGCAAGCAAAAATGTGACAAGGTTCCTTGATATGCCAGAATGTGTGTCAGGAACTGGAAAAGCAATGTTTGATTCTTTAATGTCCAGCCTGACAAAATTTAATATTCCAGTTTCCAACATTGTGGGCTTTTCTTCAGACAATGTTGCCTCAATGATTGGAAAACACAATTCTGTGCTGTCTCGTTTAAAGGAGGTGAAGCCCACAATTGTAAACATGGGGTGTCTCTGCCACTTGGCAGATCTCTGTAGTAAGGCTGCTGTAAAAGCACTACATTCACCAGTTGACGAACTTGTATCAGATCTGTACTGCCATTTCAGTTCCAGTGCACAAAGACAACAAAAACTGCAGGAATTTGCTTTGTTCACAGATACTGACCCCCTCAAGATCATTAGACATGCACCTACTAGATGGCTCAGTCTTGGTAAGGTTATTAACAGAACCCTGTACATGTGGCCAGCTCTAAATTCATATTTTCTGTCTGCAGAGCCAAGGTCTGCTAAGATTGACTTAATTTCTAAAAACTTGCAGAGTCATGAAGTGCATAGGATTTTTATAGGTTCATAGGTTCATACTAGGCTATCTGCCCGAGGGCATTTATAAGCCTAGCCCATAGTTTTGTGGCTTACGCCACCCCTTTTGTATGGGGAACTATACCCATTATTTTGCTGTGCCTCTGTCTAGCAGTGACACTGAGGTAATCCCTGGAGTATATCTGCGATCTCCCATCCATTGGTCAAGATTTCTCTTGAACAAGGCCAGCGAGGTGCTCTGCCTCACATATACCGGGATTTTGTTCCACAGCATAGGGAGTCTTTGGGTGATGAATCTATCCCTCCAGCACGTTGTTCCTTAAGTATACACTGGAACCCTTTCTGGAGTTCAACATACAGCTTCAGAGTAGAGAAAGTCAGCTACTGACTCTGCATGCCACTGTGCATAAACTCCTGCAGCAGTATGCTGGCAGACTCCTCAGACCTGCATCTTCTGTCAGACTAATCAAACACAGTGATGTGTCAGTGTTGACTGACAGTAGCTGTGTTCTACCAAATGGTGAACTTCGTATTGGCTATGAAGTCAAGCAGTACATGAACAGCCATGAAGAGGATACTGCCGGCACAGTCATTGAATTTAACTTTTATAAAAAAGTTGCAGCTTTTTATGCTTCAGTGCTGCAGAAAATGCTAAAAAAGTTTCCCATGCAGGATCACTTACTGAAAGATGCTGCATTACTTATTAATCCAGCCAAAAAATTGGACATTTCTTCAGGACTTGTCAGAGATGTTGGCTTCCGTCTGGGTGTATGTGTGAATGATGTTGAGGCTGAACAATTAATAGACGAGTTTACCCAATATCAGATAGAGGACACAGGGAATCTGACAGGCCCAGTAGACGGGCCCCACTCATGTGTATCAAAGTACTGGGCACACCTTCTGAGGGACCTTTGCACTGAAAGGAAAATTCCACTCTTTAAGCAGCTGATGATGAGTCTACTTTGCTTACCACACTCTAATGCACAAGCAGAAAGAGCATTTAGTATGGTGCGGAAAGTGAAAAATGAACTGCGCAGTCTCTGAGTGTAAAAACACTGAACTTTTTGTTGGCAGTTAAAATGAATGAAGAACTGGATGTCTGTGATGCCAAAACATGTTTTAGAGGCAGCCAAGAAAGCCACAGCAGCATACAATAAGTCTACATCAGATGTATGATAGGATGTTTAACTTGGTCTAAACTTTGTGTGAATTGCAATGTATCTGTTTACAAAAAATAAAAATCACATTTACTACATTTTCTGAGTGCTGTTTAATTTACTTATGATGTGGTTATGGTATTGCAGATTATCAAACAAAGGTTTTTGGATCTGAGAAGTGTTGTTGAATGTTACAGTTCTACCATGCTCCATGGCGCGTTTTCGCGCAGTGCGAAAATAGGGTGTTCCACATTTTGACCATTTGTCCCACATTGTTAGGGTCTGTGTTCCACACTGGCCACTTAAGAGGTTGAGACCTATGCTCATAATATGTGTGTTTTTGGCAACTCACTGATGAGTGAAGTCACTAAAAAGTGACAGATATTTGAGTTTCAGACTTCACATCCTTCAGAAAATGCATGATAATGAAACACCTCTTTTCCTATCGATTTTTAAAGTTCATAAGAGCAATGTCTAAAATCTGTCCCCTGTTTTTAGGCCTTTATCCCCCATTATTTTTTTACTTTGTTCAGATTTGTTGTCTTAGGAGGTTGAGAGGTATATGAGGAGGTGATGTTTTTGTAACATTGTGTTTGCTACATAAGCTTGTACATAGGGATTCCCTGTATATATTGCAGAAACAAAATGAGCAACAGAATGGATGGAGTTCCTAGGACAGCAGTGGACTGAGTCCTTTAATGGACTTGTGCAAGTTCAGGAGACTAAGGAGAATATACTGAAGTTGGTGCATTGCATCATTCTTTATAGTGGTGCTGCACATTTCATTTACAGTGCAGCTTGCTGTCCTTTTTACAAGGTGTACTGCAGTTACAAATAGCTGAGAACCTTGAGTCCTTATTAGATTGAGAAAAATAAAGGTGAGAGAGAGAGAGAGAGACAATGTCAACATACTTAACTTCTTTGTTCAAAAATTCTGGATAAAGCCAACATTAATGAGGGGATATTACCCCAATTAACTTAAAACGTTAAAAGAACAAGAGATTTTTGCATTAGCATGCATTGTCTGTACAAGAAATATGAAATTGTAGTCATTGGCTTAACTGACTGAATGTAATCCTCATTGATTTTTTTTGTGTGTGTGTGTGTGTGTGTGTGTGTGTGTGTGTGTGTGTGTGTGTGTGTGTGTGTGTGTGTGTGTGTGTGTGTCTGTGTTAGTGTGTATGTTCCATAAGGCATTCTTTAACTACATCTGAAATCTGAAAGGGAATGCTCAGCTATGTGCCGAACTGGTAGCAGATTTTACCACTCTTACTATACCGGAGGAAACTGCCAAGCTGATAGCTGACAGATTTGTGTCAAACATCACCCCCCCTCCCATCCCACCACCCATATCCTAAGGCATACCTGAACCAGTCCTCTGCCTAGTATCACTAGAGATCAGGCTGCTAGGCTAATAACTTCGTATAAACCTATGAACATCAGAGGGAGTTTAGGAATGACAGTCACACCCTCACACACTCACACACACACACACACACACACACACACACACACACACACACACACACACACACACACACACACACACACACACACACCTTACACTATTCATACCTCTGCATGGGTGCATTCACACATACAGCCACAAACATGCATACACTGACTTACCACTAATACTATCTATCCTGTAAGCTCTTCAGAACTTACCTCTAATGCAGTCTCTTACATTGTGAGTAATGGGTGACCCTGAACATTTGGCAAAGTCAACTAATGTGGCTAGCAATGCTGATTTACACTGCTGAGTGGGTCCAAGAATCTCCTAGCTGCATAAAGTACTTACCTGTAACATGTCCAGAGAAGAGTGCTTCGATAATTATTGTATGACTGTCTTCTGAAATGCCATGTTAACACTTGTGGTAGGCCAGAGAGGTTGCCCACCTTAGTGCCACTCCTCTTTCAGGTGAAGCACTGTGGTAGGGCTAAAGCAGAAATGGCTACCACCAGTGATACGGGATTACTACTGGTGGTAGCGATTCTGAATCCCAGCATGTCTGGATCCTTCAACTTGGTGCTTCTTGCTTTTTGCCCTTTGTCTTTTTGCCAGTGTCACTGTCTTCCTACACTCTATAGAGTTTTTCATTATTACTGTATTATCCAAGTGAGTATAATGACCGCAAAGACCATTTTTGTCCATAACATGGAATAATGTAAAGTAATTTCTCATTCTTTACGTAGGAATTCATACAGCAAACTGAATGGCAGTAATGGTAGTAGCATTTTTAAAAATGCAGTATAATGCAATGTTGTTGTTTGTCTTTTCGGCTTTTCCCAGTTAGGGGTCACCACAGTGGAACTCCGGTCCGCTAATGATTGGCAGTAGATTTTTTATGGTGCCGAGTTGCCAGCCCAACGCCCAACCTTCAGTGAAGGCACGCCCATTCACGCATGTCTTTCGGAGGCCACTCGACCGTGGGGAGCACATGCAGACTCCACACAGAAGGCACTCCAGCCGTGAATCGAACAGGCGAACCTCTTGCTGTGGGCCTTCTGTGTGGAGTCTGCATGTCCTCCCCACGGTCGATATTAGCTTGAAAAAAATGGAATTTATATTTTGTCCATTTGATATTTATTAATAATGGTGTACTTTACTGCAGCTAAAGTATTTCACAGCAGTTGATATTTATGGTCTTGGAGTTGTTGCACTGATCTGATATAGGATTATTAGTATCAGAAATAAATCCATTCCCAGAAATATGTTTGTAATCTGCACCATCTTGCTACAAGACCAGCTACCTAAGCTGCTGCTTCCACTTTATACAGCATTTTTAAGGAGGTTTTACTTATGCTTGTTTTAAAGAACAAGTCACCATTTTTAAGATTTCCCTTAAATTTATGTTTAAAAGTTAAGCCACTACTTTTTTGATAAGATTTGAAGTTTTTTTTTTGTCTGCTAGATCAGACTAGTGGCTTTTCTTCCTGCTTCCAATTGATGCATTTGTTCCTCTATTGAGACGTGAGCCTTCCGAACCATCTCTACCCCATTGTAGGTAAGAGTTTGGTGATAGTAAGTGGGCCAGTCTGCAGATGCTGCAGAATGTCCTATAACTATTTCCTAAGCAGCCTGTGAGGTTTGCCATAGCTGAGTCGGAAGCTGCATGCATGTTTTTGCACATGTGCAGCCTCCTGACCAAGTGGCACACAGTTTGCAGCATGTGGCTTGCTAGGGTCTTCATGCCAGTGCACCGAACCAAGTTGCTTTTATTTCCTCCGGGATGGTTGAGCCAGAGTCAACTTTTCACTCCAGTCCTCCCTGTCTGGCCCATCCAGCGTCTGTGCAATACTAAAACACAGGTTGTCTAGGATGCAGATGGGCTTTTTCCCTCAGTGCCATAGGGCCTGTTGATAAGATTTAAAAACGTTTTTTTTTCTAAAATATATGAGCACAACTACAGCAAGCTCTACATACATCACCAGTTTTACATTTGTGGGTTGAAGCATTAGTGATCCTATGCTGACTTTATATCTCTAGGGTTTATGAGTAATATTTACATTTCACTGGGCAAGATGCCATTCTTCATTTAGTGAATCATGAAGTATCCCATCCATCATCAGCTTTTCTACATTAATATCCAGAATCTTGGCGTCCATGTCAAGAACATATACTAGCAGGCTAGGATCGGAAAGCCAATCTTAATTTTTGCAGGACATTGGGCTTTAACTGCTCCATGTCTACAATTTATAGAGGAAAATGGAAAAAAAACACAAAATGTTTTGCTGGCTTTCAGAGCCATAACAGACAGGCAGCAGCCCATATCTTGCATCCAGGAAAGATATGCATTTAGCGACAGATTACAGGCGTAGACAGCAAGCAGAAACAAAGCTGTTTTAAATTCTGCAACTGTCATTTGCTGGTCAGTACTAAAAGGTCTGACAGCCTAGCATAAGACCCAATCTTAACAGTGCTTAAGGTAGGGCTCATCAATTGCTGTTAATTAATTTGTATTTTTCCCAATATTAGAGTGTAATGGCACTAAAGGCAGTACATGTTATATTACTGCTAAACATTTAGCATAAAGTATTATGATTTTTCCAGCAGTACTTCAGATTAGGACATTTAAGAGCCACGTAAACATGAATGGGCCTAGAACCAAACCTTGCACTATACCTCTGTAAAAGGGTATAGTTTTACAAATGACCTCACCTTAATTCTTAATACTATTTGCACTCTTGTTTGAACTGAGGTGGGCTACCAGCCACAACTCTGAGCTGAGATACCAGACGACTAGAGGGTTCTGAGTTCCCAAAAAACATAATTTGCCAGTTTTTTCTTTCTTTTGCTTGATTACACTATTTACTGCACTTTTTATTATGTTCTGCTTATTTAATACTATATTTTTAATACTGTAAACTAAACTGCACTTGTACTGATTTGTCTCCTTACTGTGCCTGCTAAATCATATTCTGTTTCACTGTTTGTAAAGCTTTTTTTGCTATTTTCCCTGTTAGCAAAATAATTGTTGCTACTTTTCACTGTTTGCAAAGCATCTGTTCAGTTTTCTCGCCAAGCAGTATTTTGAATAACTGATTTGTTTCCTGTTTAAAACATTCTTTAGTGTCTTCTTGCTGTTTTTCTGCTGTTTAAAACATTATTTAGCGTCTCACCACTGTTTTTCTGTTGTTTAAAATATTTGTTTAGGGTTTCCTGCGTAAATTAGTTTAGCTAGTAGCTGTAGCATAGTCCAGATACAGGTTTGTAAAGAGACCAAAACTGCATACCCTGAAAGCACTTCTTTCACTGGAGTGTGTAGATGTGTGTGCAGTCACAGAAACCTGGTTCAAGGCCTCAGAGAGTACCCCGGTCTTGCAAAGCTACAATGCCATCCACACCTACAGACCACAAAACAAATGTGTGAGAACCAAAAGAGGCAGTGTTTCATAGGTTATTACTAGGCTAACTGCCTTTGCGAGCCATTTTAAGCCTAGCCAATTATCCCTTGTGAGACTCAAACCCAGCACCTTGTGTTTGTAAGGCAAACACCTTAACCATTAGGCCACCCTCCCAACCCTATCTATCTATCTATATTAGAGATACATTCACCTCCCAAGTAGTTAGACTGGACAACTCCGTGGAGTTACTCCAAATTGAGATTACTGTAGATAAGACGCCCATTCAAGTCATAGCTAGTTATAGATCTCCCTCCATGGATCATGATGCGCACAAGGCCTACTTGTCCAAACTGGAGTCAGTCGAAATGTTGCCAAACACTCTGGTCATGGAGGATTTCAATTATCTCACCATCAAGTGGGAAACCTACTCTAGCCCCAACTCACTAGTGCAAAAGTTCCTTGACTTTGTTCACTCAAATGTTCAAACCCCAACAAAAGGAGCAAGCATACTAGATCTGGTCTTCACTAACATGACAAACACGTGTACCAATGCAACTGTCAGACCCTCATTAATTAAATCTGACCACAGATCAGATGCCTTCAAACTTACACTAACACCAGAACTCCCAAAGGACAAAGTCAGAGTGACAAACATTACCAAATCAAACTGTACCCTCCTAGGAAAAGGTATAAATGCATTTCAAATCCCACCCCCAGCTGGGAGTGGTAACTACACCAAAGCTTAGGCTAAATCCCTGTACAATCACTTTTATAAGTGTATAGACTCAGCTGTTCCAGAGAGAACCAAAGCCAGGCCCCCAAAAAAAAAAAAAAACACAGACCCTGGTGGATATCCAGCATCAAAAAAACGTTACTGTCTAAGCAGGAGCGGCCTTAAGTCAACTGGTGCGCTAGGCAAAAGGTCTCCCTGGCACTCCCATCACACCACCCACTGCCCCCATCCTAGTCTACCTACACCAAATAAATACTGGAAAAGCACCCCTGCTACAGCAGCACCCTAGGCGGCCACCTCGTTGGCCTGTGCCTAAGGCCGGCTATGTGTCTAAGAAAACTAAGGTGAGGCCCCGGCAATGGAAAAGCACCCTTTTCAACCTCAACAGGCAAATAAGACAACATGTCAAATCCTCTAAGGGTCACTTTGAAAAAAGCTTAGCAATGACAGCCAAGGATAACTTTATGGCCTTTTAGAGCTGCATATCAAGCCTAAAAGTTAGGACCCAAGCATGTGCTGAACTAGTGGCTAATGGCATTGCACACACTGACCCCGCAGAGATAGCAAACCTGCTAGTGGACAGATTTGGCAAAAATTTTACTCCCTTATCCCCTCCAAACTTATCACAAACCTGCCCTTAACTTCCCCCCACCCTACATATCTGAAGAGCAGGTCATTAAAGCCTTGTCTAAGGCAAAAACACAGTCTCTGTGAGACCAGACAGTATCGCAGGCTGTCTTCTGAATGAACTAAAACATGAACTAGCATCACCATTAAGTACCCTATTCAATCACAGCATAACCACAGGCTTTGTCCTGCAGAATGGAGAACAGCAGCAGTTATTCCCCTCCACAAAGGTGGCAACAGACCCAGGGAGTTATAGACCCATAAGTCTGACAAGCCTCATCTGTAAAGCCATGGAACGTGTCATCATGAACCTCATAAATAAATACATGGGCAACCTCCAAACCCTGGATCTGACCCAATTCAGCTTCATCAAGGGCAGATCATGCCTGTTAAACCTGGTGGATTTCTTTGAAAATGTGACCAGGGTCATTGATGAGGGCAAATCTGTAGACACAGCATATCTTGACTTGGCAAAGGTCTTTGACGCAATCCCACACTCAGGCATTACTGATAAACTTAGCAAACTGAATGTAAACTCCTTTGTTATAAGATGGGCTGCCAACTGGCTCACAAACCAGTCACACACTATCAAAATGGGTGACTCTACATCATCCAGAAGACCTGTCACCAGTGGGTTGCCACAAGGGTCACTGCTGGCCCCCCTGCTGTTTGGTATATACTTCTCAGAAGTTCAGGTCAAAACTAAGGGGCTGTGGCTGACCAAGTTTGTGGACAACTGCAAACTGGGTGCAATTACTGAATCAACAAATGATGTTAGTATACTTCAGGAGGGTCTTACACAGACCAACGACTGGTGTCTTAGTCACAGTCACAAACTGAATGCAAAGTAATGCATCATCATTCCCTTCAGTAAAAACAATACCTCTTCACGCTGTCAAATTAATAACAAGACCCTGTGTACCTACGAAGTGGTAGGAGATCTGGGATCACATGTAGACTATGACCTTAACTTTGACCACCATGTCTCTGTTGTAGCAAGGAATGCTTTCTATGTAGCACACTTGATTAGCAAAGGCATCGCCTCTAGAGCAAAGAAGGTTATAGCCCTCTGTATACTTGTCACTAATCAGGCCCATAATTGAGTATAACACCCATTTCAGCATGTACCATAAAAAGCACCTGCAGCAGTTGGAGAGACCGCAGAGGTTTCTATATAAGAAGATCAAGGGACTCCAGCACATGCCTTACACAGACCAACTAAAGTCCCTGTCACTATACTCCGCATCATATAGACTTCTTAGGGGGGGGGACTTGTGCCTGGGTTACAGAGCAATCTCTGATCCAAACCTAATGAATTTGATGCACGTCCGTAAATCAAACAGGATTATAGCTACCCATTCCAGAGACCTAAATATGGCCAGTGACTTGAATAAGACATGCTAGAGGGACATATTTGTCTGTCAGCAGCTGTTGCATCTTTCCAATAGGCTGCCAATTCATGTAAAGCAGAGCATCGCTATGACACTGTTCAAAAGGAACCTGGACAAGTGAATGGGACACCACAAATTCTTAATGCGGGATAGTGCCCACAATCCTCCTGGACGTGGGCAGTCATTACTAAATACAATCCTGGGTATTGACTAGAGCAGCTGTGGTATTACATTGAGAGGAAAAGGCTAGGCTTGAAATGACCTCAGGGTCAATAGCCTAATACATCCTATGATCCTATGATTTTAGCTAGACAACTATATAACCGCAAAAGTATCATTAGTAATGTCTGAAGATGGAAGGAAGCAAAAAGCAAGTTATACTTTATGCACTCAATGTCTTTAGTGAGGTCACTAAAGATGGTCTTATGCTAGAGGCTAGAAAGTGCTAGCTCTTGGCTTGCACTGTGAAAACTCACTACAATATTTTCAGCTGATAACAGATTATTATGTTACAAAATACCCAGCCTTTAGTACAACACTGCTCTAAATTAAACTCAATCTCTTTAGCCCCAGAAAAGCATTTGACTGTACCTATAGTATGTTACGACTGAAAATATATATATTTTTTGGGAGGAAACAAACTTGTTTTCAGTAAGTACCGCTTGATTTAGGTTCATAGGTTGGTACTAGGCTATCGGCCCTAGGGCCTATACAAGTCTAGCCATAACAATTCCCTGGCTATTTCTTCCCACACTATTTACTTCCCTGGATCCCTGTCTAGCAGGATTACTGACATGATCCCTGGGGTGAATTTCCTGTCTGTTTGTTTCTAACTACAGAATATCTGTCTAAATATTTCCTTCTTAAATCTCCAGGGTCTACGTATTAGTTTCTGCTTAAGTATTTGACAGTGCCCTGTATAGACACAGACACCTTGACTGACATTTTTCCTGTGAAATCACAAGTGAAATTTCACCAATACCTAATTGCACAGAGAACAACTAGTTTGCAGTGACAAGCACTGTCCCCAGAGCTGCAAACCGGATACTCTTGACATTGGTTTATATGCTCACTCTGCCTAATCAATAAAAAGGGTCTGTTGTCATGGATATGTACTTTCCCACTATCTCTGTTACCAGCTTGGTGGATATATGCATCCTGAGGCAATGTAGAAACTGCCTCATATTTACTGGCATCCAGTTTATTCTCAAACAAGTTGATATGGTATGTGAGAGCTGTATTTACACAATGTCACTGGAGGCAAAGCTCTCACATAAAAGTACTCCTACTGTCAATCAGGTTGTCAGTAATACACACTGCACCCATCACACACAATTCAAAGCAGACATATATACCAATATATGCTGAGGCACTTAAATGTAATTTTCCTAAACACCAAAGACCTCCTAGACAAAGTATTTAAAAGAAATGCTCTCAGCAGCCCCATATGCACTCTTTCAAAACAACACCCACATCAACACATACAGCCACATCTCATGGTGCCTCTACCTCTATGTCCATAAGGCATACCACCACATAAGCCAACATTCTGGTCATTGGAGACTCCATCATGAGACACACTGATGGCCTTCTCACCAGGCTGAGTAAGGAGAAATTCACAGTCAGTTGCTTATCAGGAGCTAGGATCCGACACATTACACTTGGACTCAGGTCATTGGACCACAAGTACCAGTATGACTCAGTCATAGTCCATGTGGGCATAAATGACCCAAGATGTTCCTCCCTAGACTATATGAAGAGAGAAATCATAGAGCTCTCTGAATATGCGTCTCAGGCTGGTACTAGCCTAGCATTGAGCATCATTTTACCTTCTCCAAGGATGAAGGAAAGATGTATGGTGTTAGTAATTGGCTTAGCTTCTGTCATTCTAAGGTATTTGTCAGCATGGAAGGAGGTGGTCAACAGACCATGCTGGTTTGCCAGGGATGGGCTGCACCTCTCCCCTCTAGGCTTTTGAATATTATCTAAAATATTTATTTCCCCATAGTGCCTTTTTTAGGCAATGCCAAACTGAAAGTACTTCTGACATAGCAAATCAAAACCAAGAAAATGTAAAGGTATTACAGCTTAATGCTAGGAGTCTAAACAAAAAACTCCATTCCCTAGAAGCTGTCTTCACCTTAGAGAATGCTGGTGTCTGTGCAGTCAATGAGACATGGTTTAAAGCCATACAGAGCACACTGACAGTGCAAGGTTATAATGCCTTCTATACATTTAGACCAGCTACTACACAGATAGGACTAAAGGTAGAGGTGTCTTGATTTACATAAAAATAAATATACCTCAAGGCTAGTCAAATAGGACAATGCACTTGAGCTACTCCATGTTCAAATTTCTATAGGAAAAATCCAGTATCATTTCCTTGCAAGCTAACGGTCCCCCTCTATGATTCAGGAAACCCATACTATGTATTTAAACTTACTGAAAACACTCACCATCCAACCCAGTACCATATTTACATGCATCTTTAATTACCCCACTATTAACTGGGAATCTTATGCAACGACAAATGCACAAGCACGGCATTCCTACATTTTGTAAACGCAAACTCCCTGGACCAGATTGTCACTGTACCAACCAGGGATGCAAACCTGGACCCCAACTAAGCCTGGAATATTCAGGAACTACTCTAAGGCTAACTTCATGCTTTCAAATGATAACATGGCAAAATTTGAAGCCCCCATATACCCTGAAAACACTGCTGCCTATGCTGAACTGTTCACAGAAACCCTATTCAAGCAAGTTAATAGCTGCTTAGAGGCAGCTGTACCCACCAGGAAGAAGTACAGAACTAACTCAAAAAAACAAGCCACCCTTGTAGAATCACAAAATTAATAGGCTGTATAACAGAAGGAAGAAAATCATGGCAAAAATTAGGAGGTGCAGAGCTCACGAGGATAAAGGTACTGTCATCAAACCAAACAAACAACTCAGAGGACAAATAAAGTCTACCATAGCCAAATCTGAGGTAAATTTGGCCTCCCAGGCCAAGGATAACCACAGGGCATTCTTTAGTTTTATCCACAATGTCAAAGGCAATACACAATTGTATGCAGAGCTCATTGTAACCTACACTGAGCCAGAAGATATATGAACCCTACTGGCTGACAAATTCAGCTCCAACTTTACCCCTCTCTCCCCCTCAACTTTACCTCAGGAAATACCATCAAGTATAACTTCCCTGCTTATCACTAGGGAACAGGTCCTTAATGCTGCCTCTCTAAGTCCAAGAACACTGTATGAATGAGCCCAGACAATATCCCAGGATGCCTTCTAAATAGCATGAAACATGACCTATCAGGCCGTCTGGAATTGCTATTTAACTGTAGCCTTCAAACTGGCTTCATGCCTCATGAATGGAGAACAGCAACAGTCATCCCTCTGCACAAAGGTGGGCCATCTACAGACCCTGGAAACTAAAGACCAATGAGTCTCACTAGTCTTATGTGCAAAGCCGTGGAAAGAATTATCATATAAATGATCAATAATGATATAGTAAACCTCCAGACACTGGGACCCAACCCAGTTTGGGTCAACAAAACAATGGATGAGGGCAGAATGGTTCACACTGCATACATTGACCTGACCAAGGCATTTGACAAAATACCACACTTGGGCATTATTGAAAAACTGAAGAGGTTAGGTACAAACCCATATATCACCCAGTGGATAGGCAAATGGCTCAGAGACAAGACCCAAGAAGTTAAAATTTGGAGTCCACCTCTAGAAAGAGGCCAGTCACAAGTGGAGTCCCTCAGGGATCAGTTCTTGGACCACTCCTTTTTGGAATTTACATCTCTGAAGTCAAGGCCAATGTGAATAGTCTCTGACTGACTAAATATGCAGATGATTGCAAATTAGGAGTTGTCATTGAATCCCACACCGACACGCATGTTTTCCAGGAAGAGTTGACACAGACAAACAACTGGTGTCAGAGCCGTGGACTAAAACTAAATGCCAAGAAATGTATAATCATATCTTTCGGGAAGTCATCCACCTCTGGAAACTAACATATTGACAGCACACCCCTTAGAGTTGACCCGGTAGTCAGGGACTTGGGAACACACATAGCTAGTGATCTAGTCTTTGACCATCATGTGTCTACAGTAGTGAGGAAATCATTCTATATTGCACAATTTATAAATAAAGGTATGGCATTTAGGTCCAAGGAAGTCATTGTTCCACTGTATTCAGCATTTATCAGACCTGTCATTGAGTAAAATGTCCCCTTTGGTATGTACCTAACCAGGCATATCCAACAAATGAAACATCCACGGAGGTTCCTCACTAAAGGAGTAAAGGGTGCATCTAAAATATCCTATGCAGACCACCTCAACACACTATCCCTGTATTCTGTCTCCTACAGGCTGTTGAGTGTAGATATATGCCTGGCATACAAGGCATTGTGAGACCCCACTCTGATGGACATATTGCACATCAGCAAAACAAACAGCACCAGAATTACTCATTCTAAAGACTTAAACCTTGCCTGTGATATAAACAGTGCCTGCTGGAGAAACAGGTATGTATCCCAGAGAGTACCCCTTTGCTGGAA
Organism: Protopterus annectens; assembly: GCF_019279795.1. Classification (NCBI taxonomy): domain Eukaryota; kingdom Metazoa; phylum Chordata; order Ceratodontiformes; family Protopteridae; genus Protopterus; species Protopterus annectens. Next base: position 356,320,466 of record NC_056731.1, on the reverse strand, counting down.
CAGGCTTCCTATCCATGTGAAGCAGAGTTCTTCCCTAAACCAGTTCAAGTGTAACTTGGACAAATGGATGGGGAACAGGAAATTCATCCCTGGGTTGGCACTTATGTCTGTAATGGGCACAGGCAACTTGTAAATGGTTCGTCTCTCAGGCCCCTGCTTGTAAATGTTTCACCTCCCAAGCCTCTGCTTACACTTATCAGGGGTACCAGAACTTGTTAGAGATTTGAGATGCATAGCTATGCTTAAAAAGGCCCTTGTGGTCATTTGCCTAGTAAACACCTATGAACCTATGCATAGTATTTTTTTTTTTTTACTTCTGACATTATGAGAAGTTAGTACACACATATTCTGACATGAGTTTTACTTGGTCTTTTACAGAGAGGTCTGATAGCTCTCGGGATGAAACCAAGCGTAGTACAGGACTGTAATAACCAAAGCAGTCTGAAAAGCTGGAGTCACCAGCTTTATATAAAATAATCTATATGTCAATTTTCTGATGCAGTTCACAATAAAAAAAAAAATTCTAATAAGATACTTTGGTACAAGACACATACATAATGACCCAGTAGACTATATTCCTTTTGAGATCGTATACTACCTTTGGACTGTGAAGGAATCACATAAAGACAGTGGCCATGATGCTTTATGACAGATATTGTTTCTCTAAAATGATCCTCCCACTACCATTCACTTTCAGATGTGACTTAATATGAAAAACTGATACCCACATTCTTTAATTTTGGCATTTCCATAAGAAGAAAATACGCATAACATCCACAATAATATATTTCCACTTGCTTCTACAGGGCATCATTTCCCTTATCCATTGCCATAAAAATAAAATCAAATAAATACAAATTTATTGTCCTGTGGGTATTGTGTATTGTTAACATTGTACACAAACCTGTCTGGTTTTCTGCACTTAAAAAGAGAAAGAAAATGAAATCATAGTAATTAACTTCAAACTGCAGCTTTCTGACACTAACCTCTCTTCCTACCCCTGCAGAGCCATACTTGTCTGCCATTTGCCACCTTCTACTGGCAGCATCTCATAACTCTTAACCTTCTAGCCCCAAAATGTAGAACACTATCTCTCACATATCATGGAACAAATGAAAAACATAGAACACAGAAAGACAGAATGAACTTCGACTCATAAGTTCTCAGTATGGTTAATAAGTAGTTTCTTCATATTTTTAAATTGTTTTCATAATGTAATATGATTCAGTATTATCTGCTTTGCCAGCGTGTTAAATCACAATAATGAAAGAATAACAGGCCTTGTCAATGGAGCTGTGGAGAACATGGAATTTTAAATATTTAAAATGAGGAACATTCCTCATAATGCGTTCTAGTTCACAGCTAAGCTTCCATTCCACCAAAACAGACTGCCGCTTATGATGATTAACTGTGATAACCAAAATGGCAAAAAATAGCCACAGAAATGTATGATGCTGCTGAGGGCTGAAGGTGCTATTACAGGGAACCATACCTTTCAAATTTACCTGATTTTGTAGAACATCCTTTTTTTGGCTATATCCCCAGTTTTTGGGTAACTCATCATGTATCACAGACAAGTCACTTATGTCAGACCTTAGAAATCCATGTTATTTATTATTTATTCTAATTTTGTGACTATTTGACTATAGATTGCTAGGAAGGTACTGTGATCAGTTGCTAATGGCAACCAATCAATTCCTAGTAGTCTCTAGGTAACCAGAGACTGCCAACTCAGAAATCACTGCAATCTTTTGCCCTTTGCAACAGATTGCATGCCCTTAGAGTTAGCCTGCTTGCATAGTAATAGGATATAGGCTGGCTGCCCATGTCCTACTGCTGTGGAGGGAAAAACAAAAACATTGTCTTGCATTCTTCTTACTGGGGCACTCACTATAACACAGGATTTTATAGCTGATGCATGTTTTGTTCCGTTCGCCAATGTGGTACTACTACTGATTGCCAGTGGTGTAGAAAAACAGTGAGAGAATGCATTTTTTCGGTACTTTTTCGCTAATGGGGCAACACTTCTAATGAGTGCTTTCCGTTATCGGGTCAACATTGGAAAAGTGCCTTCTTTTCCTAAAGGCATTTAGTACATAGTGAAATTGCTGCTTATATCCTTGCTTTCATTAAATACATTCCGTCACAGCAGCAAAATAGCATCCTAAATCAAACCAGTCAGCATGTGTGTGAATAGCCTTTGTGTATGTCACTTTGGAAGAAATAGAATTAGACCATTGAAGTTGGATTGCGGTTAAGAAAGAAAAGAAAGGATTGCTTTCAGACACTGTTGTGGACCTGCAAACAGTAGCTTGAAAACCCTCCATACTGAGATTGCTGCTGTTAAATGCTGGCAAAGTAAGGTAGCCTTGCTGAAATACTTTTGGCAGTAATTGTTTTCAACTTTGAGGTGAACTAACGGCTACGACTGGATTGCTGCACCTTATGATAACGGCTGTGGGGCGAAGCCAAGATTTCTTGGGTGCTTGGTCTGCATGTAGTGGACAAACCACTTTTCTGGTTTTGCAAAAAAAAAAACGGGCTGTACCAAAAGGAAGTGTTTGAGCTGTACGCAACGAATGACACAAATACATGAATATAAGAAGGATGATGTTTACTATGGATCAGTGAAGTTCGTTAAGGTTTTACTCCAGAAAACAGCGTCACCACCATATAACTGGAATAGATTCACACTATATAGTCAGCAGTCCAAGAAGCGATGTTGTGTCTTTTGGATAGTTTTCTGTTCTGGATAAAATGTAATAATCATCTGTGACAGGAAAGTGTGTGTGTGTGTGTGTGTGTGTGTGTGTGTGTGTGTGTGTGTGTGTGTGTGTGTGTGTGTGTGTGTGTGTGTGTGTGTATGGCCCACTTCAGCAGCAGCTGTGAGATCAGTGCGAGCACCTGCTAAGATTGCAGGCAGTCATTTTGAAGTGTTGCCCTGATAACAGAAAAGTACCTTTTTTTCTTTAAGTGGTAGACGGATTGATTGCAATCTTATCTTGTGAGAAGAGTGCAACTTATATGGAAAACTTGTTTTTATGGTGTTAGCTCTCCTACAGCTTGATACTACAGACAACATCTAATGTAATTCCTCAGTGATGGAAATTCTTACAACTATCTCATTGTGGAAAAAAGGTGACTAGATGAGTGCAGAGTGTTTTTTTTTTTCTTAATGGAAAAGGCAAATATCCTAATTCTCTGTCAGAGTAGATTTGAAGCTCTGATGAATCCTTATAGCAATCCTCAGTATGGTCATGCAAGCACTTCTATGTTATTCAGAAGTCAAAGATGTTGCTGTCAGTTTATCATATTTGGTGCGCATAGCAGACCATGCCAAATTAATGCAGCATTATAGTAAAATCTGCACTCTTCTGTAACAGTTCCATAGTGTTTATTCAGTATGGTATGCATCATCTCAGCTGATTTTATACAATAGAGTTTAGTTGGGGTGATGCTGCATATTCAGTTAGTCTTACGAGTACACAATACCCTTAGAACGCAGTGAGGAAGACATATTGCTTATAATCATGCAAAATTACAAGTTGCTGTAACATTCTTGATACATACAGCCAGTATTTCTTTCGGCAGAACTCTGAGACACAGAACTAGAAAGGAATTTTAACTTAAAACACTAACAACATTTTATTGAGTGGTTTCCTATTTGGTCAATGATGACTCAAACAATACTCTTTCTAGGGCTGAAATTATATTTTCCTAGCATCCTATTGGTTGGTGAGGACGGTGTATTATTTCTGACATTATAAAAAGTCCAGTGATGATCATTAAACCGATACAGCTTCAGTGTGCCAAACATATAGCTCTGTCACTGTGCCTCATTTGCCTCTTGTTTAGAATCTCCCTATTTCACTTCATTTTGTTTGTTTTTCAACTAGTTAGATAGAAAGGTCCAAGGGCCACTTCAGTTACAACTTGACCTAAAGGAAAAGGTTACAATCAAGATAATTCCAGCAATGAGACATAACAACATCCACACTGATTATAGTCAGCAATATACAAGCTGAGCTTAGTAACTGTAAAAAATAGTACATAGAAAGGCAATGTCAGAAACAGGTCCAATACAAAGAAAGTAACAAGTTAAGTCCAACCTGTAAATGGGTGTCATATTCCTCATGTAAATTATATACAGCTTAATTACCTCTAACAGTAATTTCTTTAAGAATCAAATTATGTAGTTTGTCTACATTATACATAATTAAGGTGACCTGTACTAAACAGCAATAGCTATAACAAATAATAGACATAACCCAAACAATAACTCCTGCCTTCTAGTCTGACCTTAAGGTAGAACTGATTCCTGATTTTTGCATAGTTTGTGAAAAGTGCTGTACTAAGTGTGTGTACCAGATGTAAACCAGGAACAGCAAAGACAGTCAGGATGTAAACCACCTCGGACCCATACTGTCGCCTGAAAAACACAAGAAAGCCAGATGATACCAAATTAAACATAAAAAAAACTCATGCGAGTAGCTGTTAATTTGATTAAGTATAAAAAAACACACCCCTGATGAAAAACAGAGAGAATTTTATTGATCTAACCACTTTTATCCCTTCTTATTTAACCAGGACTTCACATAGATAAAACCAAATATACTTACATCACTTCCTTATATAACCAAATCATTTAAGCATGATTTAAATATTAAAGGAACATCCACCTAAAAATTGTATGCAGCAATTCACTGAATAAGCGCAAACTACTAAACATTCACATGCTGCATGTATGTATATAAACAAATATAGAAGTATAAAATATATATATTAATACATACATACAGTAAATTAATTAAAATTGGTTACAATTTGGTAGATTTTAACTTTAATATTGGCAGGATGGAAATTGCCTCATTCAGTCCATTAGGATCAATGGCATGTAATTTGTGGATGTTCTTTAAGATTTAAATCATGCTTAATTGTTCTTGTTATATAAGGAAGTGATGTAAATGTAATTGGTTTTATCTCTGATGAAGTCCTGGTCAAACAAGAAGGGATGAAAGTGCTTAGAACAATAAAATTCTGTTTGTTTTTCATCATTGGTATGTTTTTTTACACTCGCCAAATTAACAGCTAATCACAGGAGTTTTTTTATGTTTAATTTGGTATCGCCTGGCTTCCTTGTTGTGCTTTTTTGGGTGACAATGTGGTTCCAAGGTGGTTTACATCCTGTATGTACCAGGTGGTTAACTATTATCAAAAAGACAATGGCAATCATAGGCATTGCTGAGTTATTCTAATAACTTAGTTCTAAAGTTTGCATATGTGTTTCCTTGCATATTCTATTTGAAAGCAGGTTCCATTTAATAGGGGCCCTTTGCTGAAACTCTTTTCTCATAATGCTAAAACAAAGCCAGCTTTGTTTGACACAAGGGTACCTTGGTTATAAGAATGGATGGAGTACTTGGAGGTCTTTACTGATTATCTGTATACTAAAGAGTGGTGGTGGTATGACATTAATTGTTATATAGAAACTTGAAAAGAAGGGATGAGAGTACTAGCGAGGCTTGTGGTCTATCAGGTAACCTCTTAGCCATTTGTAGAGTGAAAGTTGATCATCCTGACTAAACAGTGACATAAATCTAGATTTGGTGGAGAGCATTTTAAGTAGTTTGATGCTTGGTATTGTTTTGGTATGAATTTATTATAACCTAGGAATTCAGTTGCCAGCAGTTTAATGGTTGACAGTGTTTTGGTAGGAAATGTAGTGCTATTACTGAGAGACAGTAGTCCAGTTTTGGAAAAAGGGCATTATTGTTAATGTCATCTCTTGTTCAAAAACTAGACAGATTAAAGATTCTTTATTGTGTCTTTATTTGACTAAATACCTTATCACCATTCATAGCCCTTTCTGTTTTTACCCCTTCCTTAACTGCATAATGCTGCAGGTTTTTGAAGTGGATTATAAATACTTTATCTGGAATGACTCTGCCATTCTATCCTGCTCTCCCTGTCTACTGAATATCCTGTACATCATATTTTCCCATGAGCAAGGTTATGCAGTTAGTCACCTTGGAAGTGGCATCTACAGTTATTTATTTAATTTTATTTATTTATGAAGTTATTTACTTATTCACCAGGTTAGTGGGGAGGCCGACAGACTATTTTCATCCATGTCCTGGGGCAATTTGTCAGTTACAAATGTTCATAATGAATTGGGTTTGCTAGATAATGTACAATACAATGGCAGTAGGTCATATTAGTAAAATATATCAAATAATGTAACAGATGTAGAATAGATATAAAAGTGCAAGAAAGAGCAATTGGTCATTTTAAGAGATAATCAACAACGTCATATAATTTTAAACTAGATAAAAAATCAGACAGTTTAAATGGAACATAACGAGGTTAGTAATTCATGTGATGAGATATGCAAATATGATGCTGCTGCTTAATGCAAGTTTTTTTTTTTTTGTTTTTTTTTTTAGCTGTGTTGAAACAGTAACACTTGTATGCATTATAAGACACTTAATTAGTTCCTGTTTGAAGGTGCTTAATTGTTGGACTTTCCTTATATTTCCTTATATTTTTAGACAAAGAGTTCTAGGCTGTTGGTGGATGTTTTGAGAAAGACCTTTCTATATAATTGGGATAAGTGAGAAATGTGACCTTCAAAGCACTTTTGCATCTTCTGTAGATGAGCAAAGGAAATAATACCTGGTTTGCATGTGCTGTAGTTTACTTACTACTAGTGGTGAACAGTAAGAGCAGTTTGGTCATTTGTGCTGTTGTGTAGTTACAACTGGTGGTGGACAGTAAGGGCAGTTTGGTAATTTGTGCTGCAGTGTACTTACTACTAGTGGTAGACAGTAAGAGCAGTTTGGTCATCTGTGCTGTAGTGTACTTACTAGTGGTGGACAGTAAGGGCAGTTTGGTCATCTGTGTTGTAGTGTACTTATTTCTAGTGGTGGACAGTAATAGCAGTTTAGTCATTTGTGCTGTAGTGTACTTACAACCAGTGGTGGACAGTAAAGGCAGTTTAGTCATCTGTGCTGTAGTGTACTTATAACTAGTGGTGGACAGTAACAGCAGTTTAGTCATTTGTGCTGTAGTGTAATTACAACTAGGGGTGGACAGTAACAGCAGTTTAGTCATTTCTAAGTGAAACAATTTAGTTGCAGAGTGGCCCTCATGTTCATTGGTCCATAGGAAAGTACTAGGCTAGCTACAGATGAGGAACATTTTAACCTTAGTCCGCTTTTCTTTTTGTGCTTAAAATAACCTCTCCCATTTGATTATACAGTGGCCTTACCTAATCCCATGGTCGATAATTATATATTTTCCCTAATGATAATATCAGGGATTGTGTCATCGATAATTTGAGGGAACTCATGTTTGGGATAAAGCATTTGGCAGCTGCCTCTTGTCCAACAGTAGTAAAGGAGGAAGTTGTGGGGTAAATTTCTGTTTCCCATCCATAGATCCAAGTCACACTTGAATATGGACAGGGATAAACTTTGTTTTATGTGGATGGGGAGTGTGTCCCAGAGTAGTGGTATCCTATGTGAGGTACACCTCTTCCTGCAAACTGTTGTGTTGATGTTGCAGAAGAGGTTTAGATTCCTAGGCTGAATATTTCTGATACCATTTAACTTGCTGATGTGCAGTAAATCCATCAGTACTGGGTTAGAGAATGCCTTGTATGTCAGAATCAGGTCACCTCTTTTCAGTTTGTAGGATGCCAGGTATAGTGACAGACCTTTGAATCAGTCCATATAGCACATATTGTTAGGGCCTTGTGTCCTTTTAGTAAGGTATCTCTGTGGGCAATACATTGTTGCTTGTGTCTGGACAATTATATGTCAAAGGCGGCATTATATTCAATGAGTGGTCTGATAAGGGATGAGTAGAGTGGAGCATTGACGTCCCTAGATCTAGACACAATCCATTTGTTTATAAGCTGTGCAATATAGAAGGACTTTCTTACAATAGTGGACACACATTGGTCAAATGTTGGTCAAATGTTAGGTCACTGTCCACATAAGTTCCCAAATCCTGAACTTATGGGTCAACGCTTAGGGGCATATTGTTAATGGTATAGTTTCCTGGGGTAGATGACTTCCCAAGGGATACAGTAATGAATTTTTTGGCATTTAGTTTCAGTCCGAGATTTTTGGCACAAGTTACATATTTGGAACAAACCTTCCTGCAGGATGGCTAAGTCATTTGGGGAGTCAATGAAGTCTCCTAGCTTGCAGTCATTTGTAAACTTAATCAACCGGTGCACATTTATATGGACTTTTGCTTCAGAAAAGTAGATGCCAAACAGGAGAGGTCCCAGCACAGAACCCTGGGGGACTTTACTGGTGACCAGTGTCTTTGTGGAGGCAACTACTCTCGTTTTGATTTCCTGCTTCCTATCTGTGAGCCAGTTGGCAGTCCAGTTGTTGACATGGGGTTTATTTCCAGTTCATTTGTCTTTTCTACTGTGCCTGAATGGGGAATTGTGTCAAAAGCTTTGGCCACGTTGAGCTTTGTGGTGTGTACCATTTTGCCATCATCTATTGCTTTGGTGACCTTTTCAAAAAAAATCCACCAGGTTGAGTTAGCATGACCTGCCTTGACAAATCCAAACTGAGATGGGTCCAGTGTTTGGAATTTCCCTATGTCCTGCCTTGGCAAATCCAAATTGAGATGTGTCCAGTGTTTGGGATTTCCCTATGTCCTGATTGATTAATTCCATGACAAGTCTTTCTATGGCTTTGCATATGAGGTTAGTCAGACTTACAGGTCTGTAATTGCCTGAAGGTTCTTACTTATACAGGGGAATGCCTGTAGCTGTTATCCATTTGCTTGGTACAAAACCTGTATAGATTATTATTTACTGTCTAAGTTATTTGCTGCCAACTGGATTTCTTCTAGTGAGAACTAGCAACTTTCTCTAGGTTCAGCTAAGTTTATGAATCTACAAATCATGTTTACTGTTACTTGTAGGTGTGGGCAGTCTTGGGAAAGAGATCAATGCAAAAAGAAGGGTATTTGATTTGGGGCATTATCACTTGTAATGCCAAGGCTTTTCTGGATTCTAGGAATATGAGGTTGCAGTATCGATTTGCTAGACTTAGGCGGCAATGAGCTGTTTGTGTTGTGTTTTGCACTTAAGTAGCGAATGTTAGTTTTTGATCAGTTAACACTGTTCATTAGATCACTGTTACAGTGATCAGTGCATATGGGATATATATATATATATATATATAGTCAGTCTTCAAACTTCAGGCTTCTTCTGTACATGCAGTAGATCTACTCTTAGCATGAGATTATGTGCTTGTGTAAGGCGTACGTATGGACACATTAACATGCAGAACTTTCGTGCTGTTTGTACAAGAATATTGTTTAATATTCCCATATAATATATTTGTTTCTTTCTTATGTAAGATGCTTTTGTTTCATTTATGCCAATCGATGTTTGATGCTTGAGGTAGTAGTATGTAAGATTATTGTTAATGTTGTGAGGTCTTTTTCCAGCATTTCTAGACAACTTCACATTGTTTTAGGAGCTTCAGAAGTTAGCCATGAACAAGCTGTATTTTTGACTTGTATTTGTTTGAGAGGGAAGAGATGACTTTGTATGATATCTTGAATGTTTCTGAAGGTCATGGATGCTATTGTTGTGTTGGTGTCTTTGTATATTAAGTCCCAGTTAATCATTGCAAGTTCCATATATACTATCTGTTGTGATGAGTGGGTGATGGGTCTTGTGTATATTATTCATGGTACCTGCCTGGGTGATTTAAATGATCAGAAAGATATAACTGGATTATGGTCAGTGAGTGAGATAGAAAAAGTAGCTGTGTGATAGCATTACTGTGAGAAGTTTGTTACATTAATTACTGAGGATATTAGGATTTTGTGGATGTTCTTGTTGGATGATTTATCAGTTTAGAGAGGGTGTGTGGTTGGGGGGACCTGCTTATTTGTGATTCTTTGTTGTCCTAGCAAGTTTAGAGTGAGATATCCAAGAATAGTTTTAATTTGCCTGATTTAGAGACAAAGGTCTGGATAGTATTCATGTAAGTTTAGTCATATTTGTGGTAAAAATGTAAGTAAGAGTAATATTGACTTTTAGTGGGTTTCCAACTGTAATTTTGATGATAAACCTGTTTAGAATAGCGTCTTTTGAGACAAATTTGCTTTAAGTAGTGTAACTTGTGTTATAGTGATATTCTCGACACGAAGTAGTACTCCACCAACTAGTATACTTTGGATCTATTATTTTACAAACAGTGGTAGTTGTCCTGTATGACATTTGATACACAGTGATGGTCTTTTACCCAGGATATGATGATGGCCACTATGGTAGGCTTGTGTGGTGAGATGCAAGGGTCAAGGCCCAACCATTTGTAATTTATCTTACTGAGGTTCATTAGTGTAATTCTGAAGCTATGCTATTTTGACTGTATATAAGTTCATAGATTCATGGGTGTGTACTAGGCTAACAACCAGTGGGGCCTTTTTAAGTCTAGCCATGCATTCCAATTCTCTGACAAGTTCTGGTACCCTTGATAAGTGTAATCTGGGTCTTGGGAGATGAAACTATAACTATACTACGCCCCAGTTAATTGCTGCGAATTCCATATCTACAAGGAGGGGCCTGGAAGATGAACCATTTACATGCTGCCTGTTTCCATTCGAAGACATAAGGGCCAAACCAGGAATAAATATTCTGTTCCCCATCCAATTGTCCAAGTAACACTGGGTTAGGGAGGAACTCTACTTCACATGGATGAAGAGTCTGTTCCAGAGAAGAGATAGTCTCTGGGATGCATGCCTGTCTCTCCAGCAGGTCCTATTTATATCACAGGCAAGTTTAACTCTTTAGTGTGGGTAATTCTGGTGCTGTTTATTTTGCAGATATGTAAGAGGTTCATCAGGGTGGACTCTGACAATGCCATGTATGCCAGGCATAGATCTTCCTTCAACAACCTATAGGAAACAGAGCACAGAGACAGGGCTTTGAGGTGGTTTGCATAGGACATGTTACTTACTCCCTGTATTCTTTTATTGAGGAGCCTCTGTAGATGTTCCAATTGTTGGATGTGCCTGATTAGGTACATACCAAAAGCGCATTGTACTCAATGAAAAGTTTGATGAATGCCAAATACAGTGGAACAATGCCATAAATTTGTTTACAAGTTGACAACATAAAATGATTTCCTCAAGACTATAGACACATGCTGATCAAAGGCTAGATTCCTCTCTATGTGTGTTTCCAATTCCCTGACTACTGGGTCAACTTTTAGGGGTGCATTGTCAATATAATAGTTACTGGGGTGGATGACTTCCCAAAGGATACTATTATGCATTTCTTGCCATTTAGTTTGTCCATGGCTCTGACACAATTTATTTGTCTGTGTCAGCCTTTCAAGGAGGACATTATTGCTGGTGAAGGCTTCTATGACTGTTCTTAATTTGCGATCATCTGCAAATTTGGTCTGCTGGAGGCCCTTGACATTGGCCTTGACTTCAGAGAAGTAGATGCCAAAAATCAGTGGTCCCAGGGCAGATCATTGAGGGACTTCAGTTGTGACTGGCCTCTCTGTACAGGTAGACTGTCCACTTCCAAATTTCTGAGTCCTGTTTGTGAGCCATCTGGCTGTATACCTAGTGACATAAGAGTTTATACCTAACCTTTTGAGTTTGTCAACAATGCCTGAGTGGGGGTATTGTGCGAAGTGTCTTGGCCAAGTCAAGATAGGCAGAGTGAACTGTTTTGTTCTCGACCAGTGCTTTAATGGCCTTTCCAAGGAAGTCCACCAGGATGAAGTAGGTATGACCTCATGACCTGCCCTTGATGAAACCTAACTGGGTTGGGTCCAGTGTCTGGAGGTCTCCTGTGTCATTATTTCCATGATGATTCTTTCACTAGCTTTGCATATGAGACTAGTGAGACTTATGGGTCTGTAGTTTCCAGGATCTGTGAATTGCCCACCTTTTGGAAGAAAGATGAAGGCTGCTGTTCTTCATTCATGAGGCATGAAGCGTGTTTAGAGGCTACTGTTAAATAATGATTCCAGAGGTATTTAGAAGGCAGCCTAGGATATTTTCTGGGCCCATTGATGCTGTGTTCTTGACCTTACAGAGAGCATTGAGGGCATGTTCCCTAGTGATGCTAAGGTGAGTTATATTTGATGGTATTTCCTGAGGGGAGGCCAAGGGGAAGACAGGGATAAAGTTAGAGATGAATTTGTCTGCCAGTAGGTTTGTTATATCTTCTGATTCAATGTATGTTATCCATTAACAATGAGCTGTGCACTCAATTGTGTATGTTAAAGAATGTCATGTGGTTGTCCTTGACCGAGAAGTCCAAATTTTCCTCCAGTTTGGCTCTGGTAGACTTTATCTTTCCTTTGAGTTGTTTGTTTAGTTTGATGAGACTGTTTTTATCTTGCTGGGTGTTACTTCTAATTTTTGCCATGACTTTCTTACTTCTGTTTTATAGCCTATTGATTTTCTGATCTCACCAGGGTGGCTTGATTTTTTTCAGTTTGTTCTGTACTTATTCCTGGTGGGTACAGCTGCCTCTAATGCAGCTATTACCATGATTGTATAAGGTTTCTGTAAAAAGTTCCGCATAAGTAGCAATGTTCTCAGGGTTTAGGGGAGCATGAAATGTTGACATGTTATCACTTAATAGTAGGAAGTTAGCCTTAGAATACTTCCTAAACATTCCAGGGTTAGCTGGGATTCAGCATGTTATTCTTACTTCAAAGGAGACCATTTTGCTGTCTGACCTTACCAGGGAGTACATTACACTAAAGGGGTGTGCAGCGCTCCCTCATATGAGTTAGGAAGATCCAGTATGTTTGCTTCCCTGGTCATTGTATTCACAATCTGGTCCAGGGATTTTGTGTTTAAAAAATCCGGGAACCTTTGTGCCTACACATTTGGTGTCATTTATGATTCCCCACTTAATAGTGGGGTAAATAAAGTTGCCAATGACTATGGTACTGGGCTGGACGGTGAATGTTTCCAGTAAGTTTAAATCCACGTTATGGGTTTCCTGGGTAATAGAGGGGACCTGTAGTTTGCAAAGAAATGGTACGGGATTTTCCTTATGGGGAAATGAACTGTTGGGCAAATGAACTGTTAGGTAATTGGGCTACCTGAAATTTCTGTTGGGCAAATGAAGGTGACCCATATATATATATATATATATATATGTATATATATATATATATATATATATATATATATATATATAAACTAATATCAGGGTATAACAAAGTTAATGAAAATTGATGTGCTCACGTGGTGCAATGGTTTCTCACAATTTTGCTGCTCCATCTTAAGAACTGGCTAAATGGAAATATGTTCATTCAAGCCAGATTTAACTGTGGTGTCCAGCCTTATTTGCTAGAGCAGTTCCCTATATTCACATTTATCTTCCCAATATCCCTCTCTGGTATTAAGTAGAATTTTTTTCCAAAATTCCAAACTCAAACTTTGTAAAACTATTGCAGGTTAAAGTGTACTTAAACAGAGCATTATTCATGTTTGCTCTTTTTAAATCATTTACATGTTCATAAATCCATTTTGCTAATTTCCTTTCTATCTTCCCAATATAGTAAGCCTTGCACTGTTTACAGACTGCCAAATAAACCAGTCCTTTGGTTTCACAGTTTCCTTTTTGTAGTATAATTTTTGACTTACAATGTTTGTTTGTGTCTTTCGGCTTTTCCCGGTTAGAGGTCGCCACAGCGGAACTCCGGTCCGCTAATGATTGGCAGTAGATTTTTACATACTGGCTTACCAGGCCTAAAGCACAACCTTCAACGAAGGAACGCCCATTCACGCTTGTCGCTACACAGAAGACGCTCTAACTGAGAATCGAACGGGCAATGTCTAACTGTGACTTACAATAATTGTCTAAAAAGAAAGTTCTGCTTTCATTAATATAAGGACAAAAACCTACATCTTCCACACTTGGTAGTACCTAGTGATTCATTGCCAGTCCCTTCTTCTAAAATGCACTTAATATTTGTGTCCATTTTATATATAAATAGTGGGGTCTTCCCCACTGATTTAAACACTTCATCCATTTTAAGGATAGCCCAATTATTAATAATAAATAGTTTTGATTCCCTACTAGTTACATTATATCTAATAGCCATAGTATTATGAAACTTTTCCTAATTTGACCACCATTTGAAACTGAAGGCCCATGCCCCCAACAGTAATCGGTTTCACTAAAAGTGGTGAGTATTTGGTCTTCCCATTCTCAATAACTTCACTTTTGAGTTTGTTCAAAAAATCGTGTGTGTAAGCCCTCTCAATAAACACGTTTCTCTCCGTTTCCAATTCTTGTAAAAAAAACGTTCATTATCCGACACCATTCTGGCAGCCCTTATGTTTGATCTTTCACAAGATTTTTCTTACAATAACATGGATGTCTACTGTTACAGAACAAATATGAATTGAAGAAGGTTTCTTTCCTATAAATCGAAGAGACAAACTGATCTCTATGGTCACCTGTACATCAAGGTAGTGAGCAGTTTGACCACTATTTTCATGTGTAAATCTTAAAAAAACAAATCATAGAAATGGAAATGTATGATAAAAAATTCTAAAGTTATTCAGTTCTTCCTTTCCAAATGATAACAATGTCATCCAGAAATCTACAGTAAATCAGCCATAAATTATTGTATTGTTGTTTGAGGATGAACCATTTTTCCCAAGTGAGCATGACTAGGTTTGCAAAAGTAGGGGTACAAACTGCTCCCATCACCACACCACTCACTTGCCTATAAAATTCATCCTCAGAATACAAGTTGTTGTTCTGGAGAACCATTTATGTAGTATGTTACTAGTTTAAAAGTTCTAAACTGTGTTAAAAAGAAGCCGGCATTATGTTAATTAAGGAAACGACTATGTGGAGGGAAGAGTGTTTTGTAATTGTGCAGGACTAGACATATATGGATGCTGGATGTTACAAAGATGCTAAATGAAATGTGTGTCATGTTTTTAAAACATTGGAATTGAATTTTTTTTGGGTAGCAGAAGTGGCTATGTTTCAGAATAGTGGAAAGGATGTGTTCAGGTAAGAACACATCAAAGTGCATCACAGTTAACACCATGATTCCACAGGGATGTGTTCTCAGCCCACTGTTATTCACCATCCTGACCCACAACTGCTATGCTAAGCATAAGCCCAACCATATTATCAAGTTTGCTGATGACACCACAGTTGTGGGGCTCAGCACAAAGGACGATGAAAGGGCATTCAGAGAGGAGTCAACGATCAGTTGGTGCAAAGGGAACAACTTTAACCTGAATGTAAGCAGCACCAAAGAGATTATCATTGACTTCAGGAAAAGGAGAACAAACCACCCAGTGCTCAGGATCAATGGTGATTGTGTGGAGATGGTTAAGAATATGAAATTCCTGGGTGTACATATATCAGAGGATATCTCATGGTTGGGAAGCACCAGCCAGCTAGTCAAGAAAGTGCACCAATGTCTCCATTTTTTAAGAAGGCTGAAAAAAGCTAAGGTTCCTCCTCATATTTTCTCCACCTTCTATAGAGTTGCAACAGAGAGCGTCCTCATCTGCAACTTGACAGTGTGGTTTGGAAACTGCACAGTTACAGAAAGGAAGGCACTACAAAGTGAGGTGAGGGTTGCAGAGAAGGTAACAAGTTCAAGTCTTCCATCGATACAACATCTTTATTCTGCAAGAAGTATCCAGAAGGTCACCAAAATAATACAGGGCAACATGCATCCTGTGCATGGACTGTTTTAGCATCTGGCATTGGGCAGGAGATATTGCAGCATCCACTGCAGGACTACAAGATTCAGTAACAGTTTCTACTCTACAGTGATTAGGCTTCTTAACTAGGGCACTAGTCCCAGAGGTCTGAACACATAATAAGTCAGTTTTTATTTGTGCAAAATATACTTGCATGTATTCCAAGTAAGTGCAATATTTATTTATTATAGCCATAGTATTTTTTAACACACTCAAGTGCAATATTAGACAAATAAAGTAGGCATTGTTCAATCTGTAGTAATTTTGTAATACTAACTCAGGGGACGGTATTCTTTTCGTATCTGAGTGTTGGTAAATGTCTCTGCTCTTTCTTGTGTGTATTGGGAGTAGTATTGTATTTGTTACTTATGTTTATTCCTCTACTTGTATGTGTCGGTTCACTTTCCTTTGTAATCTCAAGAATTGAGCTGATGCACAAACTTTCATTTAGGCTACGTGTGTAGTTCTAAATGACAATAAAGTTTACTTTGACTTTGACTTTAAGGGAGTTTTGAGTTCATGGAAAATGTGGGAGTGGGAAGGGTTGTACAGGTTGAATGATTCGGGGGTGCTAAGCAGTTGGAGGTGGAAGGGAAACATATTGACATTGCCACTGGTGTTAGTGGGAGCTAATCTATATTTACATGCGCAGATCAGAAACACCTCTGCCATTTATTGAATAAGATGTTAAGTCTTGTATGACCTCAGAGATTGCCGATATAAATTAAAAATGAAAATGCACTGAGTAAAATGTTTAAACGCATAAACCACTCCAACTTGGTGTACCAGTGAAGGTGCCTTCTCCACACTATACAACCACGTAGAGCTGCTGATGCACTGTATAGGGATTAGAACCAGAAGGGAAGGGGGGGAACCCTTGAACAAATGATGAGATTGCTCACTGGTTAGGTCAGTAATTGATAAAAAGCATAATCCATGATTGACAACACTACAAAAGGTTTGTGGCAACACAATAACTACTTGGCAAATGCATGGAACATACTAGCAAATTTTGTATAAAGAATGCAGAGAGTATAAAAAATTGTCATTGTACCTTAAACTACCGCTATGGACAGAAAACATATTTATTTCTTATTGTATCTTTATTATTGTCCCTTTATCACTCTGTGCAATTAGCATTATTTAATAACTTGTTCTTTTCTGCAGTGATCTAATAGAGCTGCCATGCTTGATGTGATTTTATTTTTCAGGTAAGGCTTTTCATCCAGTTATGAGCTGTTTACACAGATGATTTATTGCAGTTCCATTTATCGACACTGTTTTACTGTTCTGGATAGATGAGAGTATTCTGTTTTACTATTCTGAATAGATGGAAGTATTCTATTTTACTATTCTGGATAAATAGGAATATTCTACTCCTTACTTTAGGAAAGACTGCAGAATGTGTCAGTAGTCTTTTCAACACCTGTTTCATTTCTATTTTATCATCTCTGAAGCAGATTTTCTTAGGTAATTTCTTCTGTCAGCTAGATACTCTAAAATAATATAGTTGTAGAGTAAGACTTTGTTAGTGACTTGGACTTTTCCAGACTTACTCACATTTTGATCCAGAGATGCCAAGTTTCATGTCTTTCACACTTGAGGTGTACATGCATCTGGAATTTGCAACAAGCATTAAGAAGTGGCTTCTGCCATTATAACAGTAATATCTATGCTATACAGTTCAGCAAAGTTTTGATTTATGGCTCTAATGAGAAGTAGGTTTTCTTTTCAGTACAACCGTTGAATTATGCACACCAAAATAATAGGAATGTGGTAAAATGATGCAGGTTGTAAATTTAACTAATTGCATGAAGGCCAGGGGCTTCAGTATTATGGTCTTTTTCCACATTTGCCATGTTATGAGACTTTTGACAGGAGCGCACAATCTCTGAACCTTTCATTAAAGGTACAGTTATCTTTACTGCGGTATGAGGGTTATTTGCACTAGCTGGATGGAGCGATATCTGGAATATTGTATTATCTGTACAATTAATATATGAACATACATTTTTGTAATTTTTGTGGGAATGCTTTATTTTTTGTTCCTGTATGTTTCATTCTGCATCTGTTCTTCTTCTTTGGATAGTTGACCTTGAGAGCTTTTAATACTGTATATGACACAAAGCAAAGCATATAGTCAGATTTAACTTTTCATGGGTAGATTTAAAAGCAGAAATGATTTTTTTAAAGTCCTGTTGTCATTATGTCCACTGTTGTAACTTCTGCATGTTTCACCCTTGTTCATTTCAGTTTTATTCCACAGCACCCGATAGTTGCTGAAACAGGTACACTAACTTATTTAAAATTTCCGTCAGGATTACTGAGAAAGATTTACATTTTAGGTATACGAATGCTAGCTTTGCAGTTTATCCCAAGTGGCAGATATTTTACTCATATGTATGACAAAGAGCTTCACTGTTTTTTCACTGATGCTGTAAATCCACACAGAATATTAAAATGACTTCCTGATGTTCAACAGGTACCTTGTGGTACCGTTCTTAGCTAGACATAATAATGCTGACAAAAGACAGATATTTCAGTGTTGGCTTCCTGGGGATCCCAGACATAATGCAGTGCCTTCATCACTATTGGTTTATTGTTTTTGTTAAATGTGTAAGCCTTGTCAAATATTTTCACACATGACCTGGGGAGTTGGAAAGTAAAACTAAGGTCAGACACAATAGAATCTCTGTATGTAGCTGGTCATAACAACTGCTGCTGCAAAAAAAAAATTGAACAAAGTTGATTGTCCCAGTTTTGTTTCTGAAGTGATACAGTTGTAGCAGGCAAGTACTTCAAGTTCCTTACTTTTAAAGGGATGTACACATAGAAAAAAATACATGTTTCTCCTCACTCCATTTTCTGCACTGCTAATTCCCTCCATCCTTCTATGCAGCATGTATTTTTAAGTAATTTGTTATACGCTGGGATTGTCTAGTGAAACCGCCATACTTCTATGATTTTGATATGATTTCATTTTAAAGCCATTGCATCCAGTTTCTACAGTGGGTCCCCAGAGGATTATATCACAGAGGCAAAACATTTTCTGTGATCCTGACTCTGTGTTCACTGTCAGTAGGAATGCTATGGTTTATTTACTGTTTGACTCTTCCTTCTCTCTATCTCTCTCTCTCACTGGCAAAAGCACGTTTTCAATTACTCGCTTTGAGCTTTCGGGACCATCTTCTTGTAGAGCACTGGAGTTAGACTTGAAAGAGAAGTGTATATAGTTGCTTTTGATGACGTTCAGAACTATAATTCCAAACAACAGTTTTTGGCTCAGGTGCAAATATGGTCATGTGTGACTGACCGCTTTCAAAAGAATGACTGCAGTCAAAGTTTTTTTTATTTGCCATGTGAATTCAATTTGGTACCATGAACTTATGGCTTAAAGGCCTAACTGTTTTGTTGTCTTAAGGGAATTACTTTCTTAGATGTAGCCATACCTCTCAGCACTTCTTGATTTTCACTCATATTTTCCTGCTGTCCTTCATAAAAGTTTTGATTTTTCTGGTAAATCAGTGAGGATTACACACAGACAAGACAGACAATAAAGCTAGATATTATAGTTTCATACTTTTTGTTCAGAAAATGCACGCTGTTTTTCTATTAATTATTATGTTGGACTTTTTTTTTTTTTTTTTTTACTTTTTTCCAAAATTTTTGAGCAAAGGCGTTATAAGGTATAAATGCAGCTGCTTGTCCTTACCTCATTACTATTCTTAATTCAGAAGGTGCTTTTATGATGTAATAGAAGCTATGATAAATACCAGAAGGATATAGGGTTACCACCTGTCCCACTTTGCGAGGCACAGTCCCTCTTTGGGCAGTTGTGTCCTGCAAACAAAATTGTAAAAATGGCAAATGTCCTGAGATTTTAGGACACAATTATTTCCTATATTTTATGTAGTAGTTGCATAAAACAGTTATTCTGTATCTGAAACACCTAAATGTTATAAGAAACAGAATAAGCAACTAAAATGCTACAAGAATAAACTTTTATTTAAGCAAAAAAGTGAAATTCTGTCCTTTGTACTGACCATGGGTATGTTTCGCCCTGCAAAATCTGACGTTTGCACCAAAAATGTCCCACTTTGGGCATTTGAAATGGTGGCAACCCTAGAAGGATATAAGGTGGTTTTCTTTTAAAGAAAACCAAACATTGTGTTGAGAGACTGCAGAATGAAGGACAGATTAGAAATAGAAGTTTAATAGATAAGTGTGTGTGAGAGTGAGAGAGTGAGAGATGTGTTTTATTATTAAAATGAAGGAAAACATTTTGTCCTATTTGTATTGACAAATTGATGATATTTTGATTGGATGTAGTTGTCTTTTAATTTTTTGCTGGACTATTCTCATTGTAGGTAAAATGAATATATATGTCGTTTAGTATAATCAGATGAATAGACATATACATCAAGTATAGTGTGTGTATATATAAATTATTATATATATATATATATATATATATAATGTTTTGCTTATATTTTGATCCTGACTAAGCAGTCACAAAAGTGATTGCTCTGCTAGTTCAAGCTCTGTCATGAACTGTTTAGCAGAATTAAAAAGGTATTTTCCATGCAGTTAAACGTACCTTTACCATCTGGAACATCCTGAAATAGGACTGTAATTCAGTCAGTTTCATACTCCTCCTCCACCTCCCAGATCTGAGTGTATCATATGGTATTGTATATGACACTACCACCACCACCAGCATCTGAGAGAAACTTTATGAAGTCCACTTTGGACCTGGGGACAATTTAAGATCAATTGGAGTAGGAGGTATAATATTTTCTTTCTGTCTTTCTTCTGCAGACCTATGATTTTGATATGGGGAGATACTTAAATGGACTATCAATGTAATCATAGTTAATTCTTTGTATGTGAAGCAAACTGAATACATTATTGTAGGCAGACCCAAGCTATTGTAGCACAGGTCTTACCTAGTTTAGATCTTACCTCAGAGACAGATATAAACAGTCGGATGTCAAAATGCATTATCATTTAGCTTTATGACTAACACTGTAATGGCACAGTGTTAGTGTTAATAGAATACTGTAATACCATAAGGATGCATAGTGGAGCCACTATATTTCACCATATACTGCAATTGTGTGTCGTCTTATAAACAAAGTTGCTGAAATTCAGTCTGCAATCAACTCCACCTTCATCCATAGTGCAGACAGCATTTGAAGCTTAGGTCACACTCGGAAGCATACATTAATAACTTTGTCTCAAATAGAGTAACCTTATTCTTAACAAAAAGAAAACTAAACAGGTCATAGTTGGTAACCATACCTACTAGCTCAAAGAACCACACCAACAATTTGACCTTAAAAAGGATAATAGCTGATACTAAAATCATTGGTGACTGCATGTGCCTAGGGATCACAAGTGACAGAGATTTATAATTTGAATGATACTCACAAATTATCAGTGAAAATCCCCAAGAAATTAGTGTAGGCCTCATTTTACTTTCCAAATCCAGACAGAAGTTATCAGAAACTCTATTCTTTCCAGCAGTATTCGGTGGATCTACAGCTATGGGAACCTAAAAGAAAAATGTATTCAAGTTTATTACAACCTGCAGTAAAGTAACTAGGTTAACAGCAGATAAACCATCCCCCTCCCATTATTATATTATTTTTAAAGATCTAAACCACATAAGAATAACAGTAGTTGCATTTCGTATTTTTGTATCTTTTATCCACATCCCATATTATCACCCTATTTCTTATACCAAGTGTTAAATTATTAAGCTATTCTGTTTTCTTGTATGCCTTCATCTGCTAGGATTGCCACCTTTTCGAATGCTCAAAAGTGGGACTTTTTTTGCAGAAACATGAGATTTTGCAGGGCAAAACATACCCATCAATAAAGCAGAGGACAGAACTTCACTTTTTTGCCAAAATAAAAGCTTATTATTGTAGCATTTGAGTTGCTTATTCTATTTCTTGTAACATGTAGGAACTTCAGATACAAAATAACTATTTTATGCAACTGTTAAAGAAAACATATAAAATATTTTTTGTTATAAAATCTCAGGAAATTTGCCATTTTTTAGTTTTTTTTTTCACATGACAGCTTCCCAAAAAGGGACAGGTGGTAACCCTGTCATCTGCACTGGTCAGTAATGGAATCTCAGTCCATTTTTGCCTTTTCTGTTGCCAGCCTGGTAACACCAGGTATTTTGAGGCAGTAGTTCGATCCTCAGCTAGGGTGCCTTCTGTGTGGAGCCGGAGTCTGCATGTCCTCCCTGTGGTTGCGTGGGTTTCCTCTGGGTGCTCTGGTTTCCTCCCACATCCCAAAGACATGCTGTAGGTGGATTGGACACTCTAAATTGGCCCTAGGTGTGAGTGTGTGCATGTGTTTGCCTTCTGTGGAAGGTTGGGTGTCGGGCTGGCAGCTCGACACTGTAAAACTCCACTGCCAATCATGAGCGGACAGGTGATCTGCTGTGGCGACCCCTAACCGGGAAAAGCCGAAAGAAGAAGAAGATCTCAACTGCCTCATTCTTACTAAAAACTCTTTACTGCTACATCACAATGATTCAGTATTTGAAAGGTGTAAGTATTTACAGAAGTTGGAGGCCACCTTCTCACATCAGAACATATTCAGTAAGCACAACACACACACACGCACACACACACACACACACACACACACACACACACACACACACACACACACACACACACACACACACACACACCACAAAGCAACTTTGCTAAATACTGAAGTTATTAAAAGAACACAGCCTTAATCTCCCAAGCTAAGGACTAAGAAACTTCAGACATTAGGTCACATGGTAACACATCAACATTTATCCTGTACAACTACATAGAATTACACATCTGTCCAACAGTCTTAAGGGTATGAACTAAAAACCATTAGGGCCATTGAGACTGTATCTATACACAGTATTGTTTTAGTAATAGGTGACTGTGTTGTCAGACATACGGGCACCACCCTCACCAGGCTGGATAAGAACAGGCTGAGAGCTGTATTTCTGGAGCTAGGATCTAGGATATAACAAAGGCTATTATGACCCTCCATCCTGACAGATATGATTTTGAGCTGATAATGGCCCAGGTGGGAGTCAGTGACCTTAGATGAGGTACCCAGAGGGACATGCATAATAATATGATAGGGCCTGCTATGCATGTGTCTGAGTCAGGAAAGACGCTGACCTTGAGTAGTATTTTGCCATCACCTTGAATGATACTAGGATTCAGAGACAAGTTGATTGGCTCTTAATAACTGGATATGTAGCTGGTGTCATTCAAGGGAGCCCAGTATATGTCAGCCTGGGACGAAATGGTGACGAGTCCTCTTGCTTTGCCAGGGATGATTGATACCTGTATTACCATGGATTTTGCCTTCTGGATAAGGCTTTTGCTGTCCCTGTAGTGTCCTTTTTAAGGAGAGTCCATCCCCTGGCCATTTCAACCCACTGAACAAAAAAAAAAAATGTGTAAATTTGAGGCTCTCCTGCAACTTGAACTCAATTGTATATGTGAAGTTATAGAAAAAAGAACTCCCTCTATTCCTAGGTTTAGTGCCTGTCGTATTCAGACCTACTAGCAATTGTAGAGGTGTATCCGTATCTCTCAGGGTTACATTCACTTCAGTATAGATGCTGCAAAACTCCAAAATTGTACTCCTCGATATACAAATTGCCCTAAACAAGATTAATTACTACTACACAGAAAGCTATACAACACCACTTATGTCTCTGTCTGAGCATGATAGCTATCATAACACCATAGCCAAATTTCCCATTAAACCCAACAACTTTCTACTGTGGGACTTTGACTGTCTATCTATAAGCTTACTGACCTACACTGCCAGTGGTCAGCATGCCTAACTGCTGATTGACATTATGAATACTGTCGTCCTTGTACAGTTAACTATCCAACCAGAGGCCCAGTACCCTTGATCATATTCTGGTAGATGTGGCCACGTCTTGCACAACTTCATATGCATCATCTTTCCTTGTTACATCAGAACATAAATAAATGGTCTTTTCCTTTAAAACTGGTGATACTTCCACTGAAAATACTTCTGGGATGTAGGAATTTCTCAAAAACAAACCTTCTTCAGTTGCACGATGATCTAAATAAATTTCACTGTAATTCTCCTATTTAAATAGCCTTACTGTTAAGGTCTCTTTTAATTATCATGGAACAAGTCCTGTTAACCCTCTCAAAAGCTAAGACCACCTCTTCCATCAGCTCAGATAATATACAATGTTGTTCAGTTATCAGCACCAAATATGTTCTAGCCTTACCCTGTATTGAACCCCTACTTATTTAAGCTAAGCATCACCACCAGTAACATTCCTAAAGCCTGTTAAACACCCATTGTAATGCCATTACACGAATGTTGCTTGGCGACAAACACATAACTACAGACACTTTAGTCTCACTAACCTAATAAGTACATTTATGGAATGTATTCTCTCACAACTCATTAGTCTGCACATTAAAATCTGTTAACCCTGAATCCTCATCAGTTTAGCTCTGTCAAAGGAATGTCTTACCTTTTTAACCTCATTCATTTCTTTGATAAAGTCACCAAAGCAGGGGAAAGTGGTTGCACAGTACAAACAGCATTTGTACATACAAGTAGACCTTTGACACTATTCCCAAAGGAAGTATTATTGACAAACTTGTAAATCTAAATCTAAATCCTTATGCTATGAGGTGGAGAGCTAACTAGTTGTCTGACAGAGCCCATGTGGTTAGAGTGACAGGTACCATTTATGAAAGCAAAAAAGGTACCATTGTTTATACAACAGTTATCACTGTTATGCCTTCACCTATAAGGTATCCATTTTAGAGAGCAACACTTCTAGTCTAATTATGCAAGTTTGCAGGTGACTGTAAACTAAGAACTGTTTAAGAGCTGTTATTTGATCTTCCACTGACTCATAGTTGCTCCAAATGAGTTTAATCATATCAACAACTGGTGAAAGCAGTGGTCTCAAACTAACTGTGAAAACAGTGTAGTTAATTTTGGTAAACAAAATATTTTCCTATACTACATAAATTACACTGTTGTAAGAGATCTAAGAACTTTTGTTGATAACCCATTACCCGTTGATGATCATATCTGAACAGTATTTAGGAAAGCATTTTGTCTGGCTCATTTAATTTCCAAAAGCATCCCATCTAGAGCCAAACAAGTCTTAACTCAACTGTACTTCTATCTCATCAGACACATTATTGAATATAATACACCGAATGGTATATATTTTTCTTAACCTACAATGCAACTTGAAATATGTTAGAGGGTCTTAACTAAAAAAAGATAAGTAGCCTCAAAAATCTGATTATCAGGACAGAATGGCAGCTCTCTCTGTCTGTGCTCAGATTTGTGCCTTGCCTTTCGAGTAATGAAAGATCCGACCCTCTTTGATCTTCTGTTTCTTCATTGAATGTATGGTTCCTCAAATACCAGGTTAAAAGAATTAAACCTTCATTAACAAATAAATAAAATATGTATGTGTTAAATTCATATTCCAGTGTATTCCCCATCTCTGGAACAAACTTCCACAAGATGTCAAGCAAAATATAATCTTTGTTATCTTCATTGTAAATGTAAATAATCGGACAGACAGCCTCATAGTGTCCCTTGGTTTATTTTGCATTGCACTCCTTGATGCTAGAAAGATCTTTTTAATGTGGGTTATTGCAAACGCTTTTAATGGCCTGCAGACTGCTTGCCAATTACTTTCCAATGAATGTATAAACACCTCCTTTATCTAAAAGTACTATATGCTTCCTACCCTTAGACCTTACTTTCAGTATTATTCTAATACATGCTAAGTAGGGAGTTAAGCTCTATAAGCCAGTTCCTTCCTGAAAAGAAAGAAAAAAAGATGAAATCACCCACATCATCTGCCTGTCAGAATAGTGGAGCCAGTTACATCTACTGCTACTTACCTTTAAATCACATGTAAACCTTAGCTTAGCACCTCATCTGCTTACAGCACCTGTTCTCTCACTTAACCCATACATCACAAAATAACTTTCAATAGAATTTTATTTCTAACTATACAAATTAATTTTTTGCAGCCTATCCCAAAGCATATTGTCTTACAGTGGCATCAGATCATCTAATTGTGGGTATTCAACATTTAATACGAAAGTCACAACACAAGCCTTAGCACTGTTTGTTAATATACCTATCTGATACCACTTTACCGACCATGCTTTACTTTATTATACTGGCCTACATGTGGTTTAGTAATATTGCCCTCAGTTCTCCCCATTATAATCAATAGTATTTTCCCATTAGGGGTCTACTTTGCTTAAATGTACTATTGCTCTTTCAGATGTGCTTGTCTGTATTATATTGTCAGTTATCTCCATTATTGCACAACCCTCCATCTTTTATGTGCTGTTTCTGTTCTTTTTTTTTTCTTTTGTCCATAATATTCAGTAAGTAGCTGATGACCTCTGTTGTTGCATTTTTTTCTACTGTTCATAATGTTTATTAATTGCTGGATCTATTCTCACTCTGTTCAATTCATAAACTGCACAAGTTTAAATAAGGTTGATATTACTGGTTAACAAAACATAAACATACACAAATAAATAAAACTTAAAAATAAATCAGTTTGTGTCATCTGATCCTAGTTAAATATGTGATGTATCACTTTTCAAAAGGTGATAATTGATGGTGATGGGGTCTAGTAGGTATTTGAAAATGATTGCCATTTGATTACAGATTGTAATCATAGATGTGAGAAGTGCTGCATTTATGTATGTGAAAACAAGCTGAATAAATCTCCACGGGAAAAAAATTATTTCCTTTGAACACTCTCAAATAACTGATGTATGTCTATCAAAAAGTGGCCTATGGAATGATTTAACGGTATTTGAATAAAAAAAAATATGTTATCTTTTGATCATGATTAAGCAGGTGTTTGGGGTAGGGATGTTTGAGTAGGTGAGAAACCAGATACTTGACTGTGGGCATAATTTCTTTCAGCTGAATGCAGTCAAACATCTGAGGTGATCTTAGTCAATAAATGTTAATTGGTGGAAGGGAACTGATCTGTTTCTAAAAGAAAGTTTCTCTCATTTGATCACAGTTAATTAATTGATAAGGGCTTTGGAAAATGAGGCTGTTTTTCTTCAATAGCAACTGGATGCATTACTGTGAGCAGAATTTCTTTTAACTGTTTGCAGTTAAATTTCTGTTGGTATTGCTGATGAGGTTAGTTTGCATTTGAAAACCGATTTACTGTCATATTACCACAGTTAAGTGAGATGGTGGTGGGGAGGGAAGCTGTATATGTGAAACAACATCATCGTAGTGCTCTACACACAATTTTTCATGTGACCACAGTGATGTATCTGAGGTACACCTAGTAAAGTGGTGATAACTGTGGTTTAGTCTGAGTTACTGGCATGTGTTTGCAGGTAAACATTATCTGATTTTATATAAGTGAAACAAAGAAATAATTAATCATGGTAGATCATATATCTAAGGTGTACCTTAGCAAAACTTGATTATTTGGAAACTGTGTGTGTGTTTGTCTATGTGTAAAACACTTGAGTTACTGACATTTGATTATAGTTAATAAGCATATTTATAGGAAGAGGGTGTTTGTGCATGTGAAGTAAGTTAAAAAGCAGTGCTTTTGGCAGAATTTGCTTCACTTAATTTCAGTAAAACTTTAGAGGTATACGTAGTCAATGAGTGGCAGTTATGGAAGGGTATGAGTCTGCGTATGAAAGCAGCAGATCTATAATCAGTAGAGTATACCTAAATTATTTTGAATCTAAATTGTCAGAGCCAGTATAGTAGGGGGAGGGAGGGTAAATACTGAAATACTTCCCACTAAAACAATCAACTAAGATTTTGTTTGAACACAGTTTGTGTTTTACTCTCAGGCAAAGAAGATTTGCATTATCTGAAGGTGGTTATTCTGGGGGCTGCATGCTTTGGGTGAAGGGAGATATAACTATTTCTTTGTGATATTTTATTAAAGAAATGAAACCCAGCCACTGGTTTAGCTTTCAAAATTATCACTTTTTTTGCCGTTTATTTACTTTGTGTTTGATAACTGAGGTAATTACTCATTTCGGCTACCACCCCAGAAAATACTATAGAATGAGTGCAGCACAAAATATTACAGATCTGTGTATAAAAAAGAATGTTATAAATGGAAGAACATAACTTGATGGAAAATTTTTACAAGATCATACGATATATAATAACAGCTTACCTCAGTAATGTCTTGTTGTATGCAAGCCTTATGTCATTTTGGGGGCGGGGGGCATGTGGGTGCAGGCTTCTTTTCCTGCCTGCAGAATCCATCAGCAGGCACATCCAGATGGAGCCAGCTGGCAGCAACTGGATTGGAGGTCATGGTGAAAGGCTTACTGGCTCTACGGCAGCTATTTAGTCATCCAGACAGTGCCAGTATTTTATTTACATTTATTTTGTTAACTTTAATTTTAATTGTTGTTGTGTCTTTCGGCTTTTCCCGGTTAGGGGTCGCCACAGTGGAACTCCGGTCTGCTAATGACTGGCAGTTGATTTTTACGTGCTGAGTTGCCAGCCCTAACGCACAACCTTCAATGAAGGTACGCCCATTCACACATGTCTCCACGCAGAAGATGCTCTAGCTAAGAGTCGAACAGGTCAGCGTCTTACTGTGAGGTGACAAAGCTACCGCAGCATATAATAAATTAAAAAAAAAAACTGAAATAATAATTAAACATGGTTTGTTTTGTGAGTAATGCAGGACATCTGGGGGGTTAATTTAAAGTTAAAACAATAACAAATAATTAAAATAATGGCATATATATATATATCTAATATATACATCAGGAAATATATTACTAACAATAAATCAGGAGTATAATACATAGGTTTACTATCATAACCTCGAAGGCAAACTTTTTTGACATCTAAGCAACAAACGAAAATCCTGAAAAATGAAAACAAAATGTAGCCTATATGTCAAACGTCGTAAGCATGACGTTTGACATACCAGCTTTCCAGTTTTGAAAGTCCATATGTCCTTTTATGTTTTAGCAAGGGTGGGGGGGAAAGCCCCACTGCACCCCCCATGTGGGGGGGGGGGGGCTGCACCAACTCTGAGATCATACTACAGAGAGGAAAGTGGTAAGTTTATTGATCCTCACTGTACCGCGATCTCTGTTCACAATGCTGAACTCATAATTACGAATCAAGCTTTACGTTTATTATTATGAAGTTGTATTAATCCAGTTCGGCATTGTGCAAGTTTGAAAACTGCCTTTCACCCACATGACTTTCATACTCAAGCCTTTGCAATTTTGATTGTAAGTCATATATAAGTATATACACATTTATATATGGGTCTTCTTCAAAGTATCGAAACACCACATCGAGATGACATCTCCAAATCCCCATAACTGGCTTGAAGTAATAGTTTGATGGTATTTGTTGATAATGTTGCATATGAATTATTTATGGCATCACTATTGGTTGTCCTTAACTGTTATATAATAAAAGATCACAAAATCAATCTGTTGTGTTTTATGACTCTGCTCAGTGAACAACAACGACTTGCCTCGGTAGTGGATCGATGTCTGTGAGCCACGAGTTGTCATGAAGGTGCAGGTCCACCCTCCCTATTTAAGGGAGTGTTTCTGTTTGCGCCTGTAGAATCCATCAGCAGGCATGTCGACCCTCCCTCACAACACAATGTGCAGGGTCAGCAGGCAGCCTTACGGCTTCATTCCCCACAGCAGGCAGCCTTACAGCTTCATTCCCCACCTTGTGTTTCCCCCTGTTTTGTTCATCAGCCTCGCCTCTCCTCAAGTTTTACCCAGATTTGACAGGCGGCCATATCAAGGGGTATTTGGCTTGTAAGTATGAGTTAAATGCATTTGCCACCAGGTCTGAGGTAGCTAGAAATACGCACCCGGTTTTCTCTAAAGTGGCAGCCAGAACAGGCAGTTGTATGGCAACTGGCCTGAGGTGATGGTTTGATGGTATTTATTGATATGCTGCATATGAATTATTTATGACATCACTATGGGTTGCCCTTGACTGTTATATAATAAAAGGTTGCAAAGTCAATCTGGTGTGTTTTATGATTCGGCTCAGTGGACAAAGAAATATGAGCAGAATATATATGAAATAACATGTATATTTCAACTATGCATCATATTGTGCATATAGTGGAAACAGCAATGTGTACTATTAAAGAAGTATGATCAGAAAATAGTGTGTCTTTTAACTTTTTACAAGTTTTAAGATATTCAGCTACGAAGAAAAGCATGAAGAAGAGGCAGGAAGCAAGGAAAGAAGGACTAGATTAGTGAGAACTTTTATGTTATCAGAGGATGGAAAACATATTTAAAAATACCTGTGTGTCTAAGATGTGTGAGAGTTCAAAACACCATTTCCCCAGTGGGTTCATAGTTTTAACTAATGTAGTCATGGAGATGACTGAGATAAATGACCATAGTAAGAGAAAATCAGTATATGAATCTTAATATGTAAAAGAAATGACAAAAAAGTACTGTACTGTTGTGTTCCATTTAGGAGTAAAGTTATTACTGATCCAATTCAGGAGGCTTTTACGTCCATTTCTAAGTTCGTATTTAATCATAACATAATGAAGGAAAGGAAAGGATCGCCCCTGTAAGTCAACACCGACTATGAGTACGTTATATGCATAAAGCTGAGCTAAGAGTCTGACTTTTCATAAGGTTGTTAGTGATAAGATTTAGAAACCAGTCGTTACCAAAGATGTGATTCGACCTTACTGAATTCTAGGTTAACTGTGTAAGGCTGTGAGCAAAAATGGAGATTTGAAAGTCATGCTTAGCAGGATCAAGATGGTAGATGTTAAAGTAGGACTTTTTTCCTGCAGAAAATGTGAAGTGCAGTTCTAAAGGTGCTCTATAATGTTGCATAGCGTAACAGAAAGAGATTTGGTGTTGACTTATAGGGGTGATAGGATTAAGGTTTGCTTCTTACTAATGCAATAATAACATACCACAAAGGCAACAGTAAATTTCAAATGAGAAAAATAAAGCTTAAAATTATACAGTCCCAAAAAAAAATTATATAACAATGGCAGAAACCTTTAAATACAAACCAGTGGTATGAGGGAATACGAAAAACACACCAAAACAATAAATTTCCTCTAAAACGTGGGACCAGCAAGCAGTAAAATAAATAAAGATATTCAAAAGCTGTTTATTCAAGGTTAAGCGCTTTCGTCCATATTAAGGACTTCATCAGAGAGAGATGCTTACAAAGAAAAACTTATGGATAAAGATATGGAAAATTAGTGACATAGTTAAAAATCACCCTGTTGCATGATTAGTCAGGTCTCAAAAAAGTTTGACAATAATGTAAAGAAAAGGCTTAATATTTTTAACTCACTAACTTGTACTTTAAACACAAATCAGAATACCTCAAGGTATGTTAATTTATCCAATAACATATTTTTGTTTGCAGCATTCTCCATACACAATTCATAAAATTACTAAAATGTGCTGGTGTGAGAGGTGAAGAAAGTGTGTACATTATATAATCTCGTGTATTCCTGCATGTTGGCAGTTATTTCAGCATTTTATGTGGATGGAGGAAGTGTTAGCTACTTTTAAGATGTGAACTTGCAATATTGAATAGTAAAATACCAAGTGTTAGGTTCTCAATCTGAATAAAGTTGTTTTCTTTGTTCTTTGTTGGTAGACAGAAGGAATAAGTAGAACAGAGTGAAACTTTGACTGGGGAGAGGATGCTGATATTTTCTGAGGGGGACATTCAGCCAACAGTCTGCAAAGAAGTTGGAAGTCATGGAAAGGGATACATCACTGGGCCTAGAGAATTTTCAGGCTCTGTGAAGCCTGGTCTGAGGCCAGACACTAGAAGAAAAGTGTCAGTTTTTTACTCTGTGAAGGGCAAAGCAAGTAGAGGTATACACTGAACAGGAGGAGATGACATAGAGTCAGTGCCAGGAGTAGTCCATGACAAGACTGCATGGGGGGAGCCTCTGCAGGGATATGGGGGCATTCTGAACAGTTACATCCAGGGCCTAACCCTATGCTGGATACTGGCTCACAGCAAGAGTGGGCATTGATGGGGTAGAAATTGGCTTTAGCCGTGACTGCAGTTGAATTGTGGAGACTGATGTTGGACTAGACAAAGATAACCAAAGTAAACACAAAATGCAGTTTTTAAGTGATGATTTTATTTATTAAGGAAAAAAACTGTCCAAACCTACATGGTCCTATGTGAAAAAGTAATTGCCCCCCTTGTTAAATCATGAAGTAACTGTGGTTAATCACATTTTTAGGAAAGCTGAGTTCAATTTCACTAGCCAGGTCTGATTACTGCCAGACCTGTTGATTCAAGAGATCACTTAATAGAACCTGTCAGACAAAGTGAAGTAGGCCAAAAGATCCCAAAAAGGAAGACATCATGCCACGATCTAAAAAAATTCAGGAACAGATGAGAAACAAAGTAATTGACATCTGTCAGTCTGGAAAAGGTTGCAAAGCCGTTTCTAAAGCATTGGGACTCCAGCAAACCATGGTGAGACTCATTATCCACAAATGGAGAAAACATGGAACAGTGGTGAACCTTTCCAGGAGTGGCCAGCCTACAAATTTACCCAAAGAACGCAGGGACGACTCATCCAAGAGGTCACAAAAGAACCCAGAACAACATCTAGAGAACTGCAGGCCTCACTTGCCTCAGTTAAGGTCAGTGTTCATGACTCAACTGGAAGAAAGAGACTGTGCAAAAATGGCATGCATGACAGAGTTCCACGGTGAAAACCACTGCTGACCAAAAAGAACATAAAGGCTCGTTACACTTTTGCCAAAAAACATCTTAATGATCCCCAAAACTTTTGGGAAAATATTCGGTGGACTGATGAAACAAAATTTGAACTTTTTGGGAGGTGAACATACCATTACATCTGACGTAAAAGTAACACAGCATTTCATGAATTCTGCTCTCTACCAAAAAATCCTGAAGGACAATGTCCGGCCATTAGTCCATGACCTCAAGCTGAAGTGGACTGGGGTTCTGCAGCAGGACAGTGATCCAAAACACACCAGCAAGTCTACCTCTGAATGGCTTAAAAAAACAAACCCTCCAGTATGGCTGAATTAAAACAATTCTGCAAAGAAGAGTGGGCCAAAATTCTTCAACAGCGATGTAAAAGACTCATTGCCACATCGCAAATGCTTGATTGCAGTTGTTGCTGCTAAGGGTGGCACTTTTAGGGGGCAATTACTTTTTCACATAGGGCCATGTAGGTTTGGATAGTTTTTTTTCCCCTTAATAAATAAAATCATCACTTAAAAACTGCATTTTGTATTTATTTGGATTATCTTTGTCTAAAATGTATATTTCTTTGATGATCTAAAACATTTAAGTGTGACAAACATGCAAAAAAAATAAGAAATCAGGAAGGGGGCAAATAGTTTTCCTTTGCACAGTATGTCAACAAATGTGCTCTGCAATTCTGCATCTGGAAGAGTGTTATATTTAGTGCATGCTTTTGCTGTATCAGTCATCATCATCATAAAACCAATAATAGAAAAAAGTGGGTTACCTAAACGTTTAACAGAATGAAGTGAAATGTAGTCTTTTTATGACAGGGATTGATCATGTCAGTGCTCTGAGCAACTCTGGCATGACTATGTGGGAGTAAACAGTAACTAATTTCCAATGGAAGTGAAGCGGAAATAAGAAACCTTATAGCTAGGTCAAATGCAGCAGGTACAGCTGTCAAAAGTAAAATACAGACTAAAATGTAAAAATAAGTAAAAGCTAATTAAAATATTCCGTTTTTACCAAGATTTGCATTTTCCACAGCTAAAAGCAGCTCAGACGAGCAGATGTAAAGCAAACAGTACAGAGTAAAGTAATCATTAAGTAGTACAGTGTTAAAAAGATGAATACATCATTATTTTACAGGGTTTAGGCAGGTCATACAACATCTATGCCAAGGCAGTCAGTGATTTAGCTTTAAAAGAGGGTCAAGTAGTTTGCCAAACTCCCAATAATCTGCCATATTCCAGATGTTAGATATGACAAGGCCTCCATCTGACATTCATTCTTCCCGTATACTCTGTCATACCTCTCACCTTCATAGCACAAGAAATCTGGACAAAGCCTAAAATAATGGTGGAATAAAGGCCCAAAATAGGGACAGAGTTTAAATATTGCTGTTATAGACTTAGAAAGTTACTAGAATAACAGGAGTTGTATTAACATGCATTTTCCAAAGGATATGAAGTCTGACACTCAAATACATCTCATTATTTAGAGACTTAGTGATTTGCCAAAAAAATACTAATTTTGTGGGGAGCAGACCAAAAGTATGAGGCAACTATCTGGTCATTCTGAAAAATCTAGACACTGTTGATGGGCCCAAATATGATCCAACTAAAATAGTCTGACAAGTAGGTACTTTATTTGCTAGTTGTATTGAACAGCTTGTTGTATTTCCAAGCTTGAAACTACCTATAATAAGATCACCAGATTTGCAGCTAACCAAACCTACAAATCACACCACTGCTTAGCACTACAGCAACTAGACTGGCTAGAATTCCCTCAGCTGCTCCAACTATACCAACTGCAAATCATCCACTCTATTCTCTATCCACCCTCCTTCTGCCCCAGCCTCTCCACTATCATATCCAAATATTCCCCTGCTAGAATGCTACGCAGCTCAAATCAAGAATTATTAGACATCTATCCCAAAACCAAAATAGGCTGCCTTCTCTATAACCATAACCCAGCTACATCCTGGAACCAACTCCCCTTGGAAATAAAATCCCTCCAGCATAGCAAAAGTTTCAAATTAGCCACAAGGAAATACCTAAAAACAAATTGGTCTTGCCACTGTATCCAGCCACCCTGAAACCACCATCTTTTCTCCTATTTCATCACCTCACTCTTAATGTCTCTCTAACACTATTCCCCTGCCTCTTCTACCTCTTCCCTTCCTCTGTCTCCACTACTCTTAATTCTTACAGTCTCAAAACAACCTACCTGTCTACTCTGTCTCCTATACTCTACCTCCCTTACATCTCCTACTAGCCATTCTTACTTTCCTTTCTTGTTTCCAAACTCCTATACAACTAGATCCTACCCACTTTAAATAAGTATCTGCCAAACTATTAACTCATTTTGGTCTAAGAAGCTTAAATAATATTGTAACTAGTCACATTTTCTTCTGCTAATTGTTTAAAACCTTGTTTGTAACAACTCACATACTTGTCTGCCAATTGTTAATACTCTGTATAATTGAATTGCCTGAGGAGCTTTTTTCTCTCCAGGTCTGTGCTTGGAAGATCCTATAGCTGATTGTTACTACTATGTTACTAAATTTAATAAATTGTTTTCTTGTCCTGAGGAGCTTTTCTCCCCGGGTCTCTGCTGCAAATTAGCCAAAACTCAGCCCGGTTAACAAATGAAAAATAAATAAATAAAATACATAAACACACAGCTGGTTTAGAAGTACTCTTCCAAAACAGCGAGAAGATCTACTCATAATTATTTTGCCTGCCATTTAATGGCAGATGACTTACACAGCTAACGCTGTTTAAATTCCGTGCAGGTTCCATAGAAAATAGCACTCCCATGTATCACTACAGTTGTAAACAGTCTATCTGTGGTGAGGGGTAGCTGCTTAAAAACAGAGCTTTTAAAGTGGGTTAATGCAGTTTAGTAGAAGGCATGTGCA
This sequence comes from Protopterus annectens, assembly GCF_019279795.1. Classification (NCBI taxonomy): domain Eukaryota; kingdom Metazoa; phylum Chordata; order Ceratodontiformes; family Protopteridae; genus Protopterus; species Protopterus annectens. The sequence continues at coordinate 356,284,975 of NC_056731.1, read as the reverse complement.
CAACAGGTTAATAATTTCTCAAACCAGTTCTGTCAAACACACGCTGTATGAACTAAATTACATTAGACAACTGCACAGTAAAAACTGCCATATCATTTCATTGTCATTGTCAGTACAGAAAAACTTTTATTGTGTTAACCAGAAAAGTTTTTACAATCTGAAATGTTAATTCAGATGTACATGTTTATAAAATATGAATCATACAGCTGTACTACACATTTCCAGCTTCTGTGTCTAATACATGAAAAATAACCAGCTGAAAGCTATACTCGCTGATAGACTGTTAAAAGATCTTTTTAACAAAAATGTATGTGATATGTCCCTTGAGCAACCTAAGGCTTCTCATTCAATGGAGCTACATAATTTCTCTTTTTAATCATCTTACACAAAGCTATACTTAAAGGTATAATGGTATAATAATCATTTACATTAAAATCAGTACATGTAATTTTTTCTGTTGTCATGTAAATATTGCCTGTAACCAGGGTCAGAGATTCTCATAATCAGTATAGTTCTTACATTATTGTAAACTCAGCATTCCAGTAGGACCATCAGAACATTTTCCCAAACCAAGTCACGATGTACACAATGTGGAGTTAATTACCATTATTTTTATACCATATCATTTAAAATTAATCTTGTAAGATGGTTAAAATGTCTGCTTCTGCAAACAAGCATGCAGCTTGCAAATGAGTATTAAAAAAGATGAGAATTGTGTTCCTAAAATGTGTAGTTAATATCAAATGTACCTCAGTTGTATAAGACAGCCGGCCCTCAATGTCTTCCACAGCCAAGAGAACACTACCCATGTTGTTGATCACTTATTTATGCAATACACAGTTACTCATAAAGCGCATGACGGGTGCCCATGTAATAAAAGAAACCTAGGGTGTATAACCACCTTATAATAAAAGAAACATAGGCTGTATAAACATACTTTTAATGTCAGTAGAAATTAGTAGTCAGTACTTGTTCTGTGGTTTAATATGTTAGTAGTTACACATCTGTCTATACACACTGAGCAGAGTGGATAAGTTGTTGATCGCAGCTGTTAGCTGAGATATATAAGTAAACTGTTTTTTTTTCAATTATTTATACAGATTGTTCTTAACAATTAATATATAGCACTTTTATTGTCTGCTTTTTAGTCTTCAAGTGTATTTTATTGCTATTAACTAATCTGCACAAGTAACTGATTTGTCTGCAGTTAAAAGCATTCTGTATATTTACAAATCTTTGCTTTCTCTAGTGCTACTGTCTGTAGGCTATTGTTTCTAGCTGAAGTCTCTTTAACTTTGCTAGATTGTGTTAATAGTCTGCTGAGTGGGGGCTGGTTCTTTTGTGTTCTTGTAAAAAAAAAAGTTGTTCTGGTATTTAAGCCCTAACTTTGATAGGGTTTCTGTCTATACACACTGAGCAGAGTGGATAAGTTGTTGACCGCAGCTGTTAGCTGAGATATACAAGTAAACTGTTTTTTTTTCGATTATTTATACAGATTGTTTTTAACAATTAATATATAGCACTTTTATTGTCTGCTTTTTAGTCTTCAAGTGTATTTTATTGCTATTAACTAATCTGCACAAGTAACTGATTTGTCTGCAGTTAAAAGCATTCTGTATCTTTACAAATCTTTGCTTTCTCTAGTGCTACTGTCTGTAGGCTATTGTTTCTAGCTGAAGCCTCTTTAACTTTGCTAGATTGTGTTAATAGTCTGCTGAGTGGGGGCTGGTTCTTTTGTGTTCTTGTAAAAAAAAAGTTGTTCTGGTATTTAAGCCCTAACTTTGATAGGGTTTCTGTCTATACACACTGAGCAGAGTGGATAAGTTGTTGACCGCAGCTGTTAGCTGAGATATATAAGTAAACTGTTTTTTTTTCGATTATTTATACAGATTGTTTTTAACAATTAATATATAGCACTTTTATTGTCTGCTTTTTAGTCTTCGAGTGTATTTTATTGCTGTTAACTAATCTGCACAAGTAACTGATTTGTCTGCAGTTAAAAGCATTCTGTATCTTTACAAATCTTTGCTTTCTCTAGTGCTACTGTCCCAGTTGGTGTCTTGCTTTTATACTTGGTGGCTTTGCAGGTGCCCGCCCCTACTGTAAATCTGATCTGTGACACTCCTCCCAGTCTAGTGTCATTAGCTCATTGCTTAATATTGCTACAACTCAAGTGCTCTAGGCTGCTCTGCATCTGAAGTGTTTATGTGTTTTAGCTGCTTTTCTGTATATATAGACTTCTCTGTTTCTTTAACTAAATAAGCTCTGCAAAGTTGTTTTATTGCATTCCTGCCTGTATTTCTGAGTTTTTTGCACTTTTAAAGTTTGTTTTTGCTTAGTTTAACTGGTAGGCTACACACTCAAGTGTGCTAGCTGAATTAAAGCATTTACTGCGTTTCTGTACCTAATTTCTGCTACTTTGTAAAAAAAAAAGAAAACCTTGTTTCCCGCCTTTACTGAACTAGAATAGTCCAGCCTTCAGGTATTGCTGATCTCTGGGCTGTGTCATAGTTCCTGTGTTGCCCATATCCTTATTTGGATAGGAGGAAGCTTCTTTGTTCACCAGTGAGAGTGGGGAGCTCTGAGCAGCCTATCTGTCCCTTGAGGAGTGGTTCCAGCCCAGTGACCTGTAGCTTATTGGCCGTTTTGGGCCATTTCCTATCTCTTTCTAACCCCCTGCTTTAAAGCCAGCTTTAGCGCTTGTAATTTAAAGTTTGTCCTGTTTGTTGCATTTACCTGTTGAGGCTACACACTCAAGTGTGCTAGCCTGTGTTACATATTTATTGCATTTTTCTGCTGTTTGTTGCAAAAAAGAAAAAAAAATATCCTTGTTTCCCATCTTTCCTGACCTAGAGTAGTCCAAATACAGGCTTTGCTGTATTCTGGACTTTTGGAAAGTTCCTGTGTTACCCATTTCCTTTCTTGGATAAAGGGAGGCTTCTTTGTTTACCAGTGGCAGTGGGGAGCTTGGAGCAGCCTATCTATCCCTGGAGGAGTGTTCCCAGCACAAGAATCTGGTAGTTCCTGTGTTGCCCATTTCCTTTCTTGGATAAAGGGGGGGCTTCTTTGTTCACCAGTGGCAGTGGGGAGCTTGGAACAGCCTATCTATCCCTGGAGGAGTGTTCCCAGCACAAGAATTTGGTAGTCTGTTTGTTGCAAAAAAAAAAAAGGTATCCTTGTTTCTCATCTTTCCTGACCTAGAGTAGTCCCAAATACAGGCTTTGCTGTATTCTGGACTTTTGGAAAGTTCCTGTGTTGCCCATTTCCTATTTTGGATAAAGGGAGGCTTCTTTGTTCACCAGTGGCAGTGGGGAGCTTGGAGCAGCCTATCTATCCCTGGAGGAGTGTTCCCAGCACAAGAATCTGGTAGTCTATTGGCCGTTTTGGGCCAATTTTTAGCTCTTTCAAGTTCCCCTATATAAAACCCACTTTGGCGCATTTTTTGCACTTGTTATTACTCAGCCAAGCTCCTTGTGGTCCTGCAGAGTGGTGCTAGCAGCAGAGAGGCTAAAAGAGTGACTGCTACCCTGATAAAAGTGTTTGTTCTCCTGCTACTACCTGGGCAACTGTCCGATCTAGCTAAACTGCAAGTATTTCTGCTTCTTGAACTCTTTTAAACTGTTTAAAGTTGTTTTTGCACCTGCACTTTTAAAGTTTGTCCTGTTTGTTGCTTTTACCTGTTGAGGCTACACACTCAAGTGCGCTAGCCTGTGTTACATATTTATTGCCTTTTCCTGCTGTTTGTTGCAAAAAAAAAATATATATCCTTGTTTCCCGTCTTTCCTGACCTAGAGTAGTCCAAATACAGGCTTTGCTGTATTCTGGACTTTTGGAAAGTTCCTGTGTTGCCCATTTCCTTTCTTGGATAAAGGAAGGCTTCTTTGTTCACCAGTGGCAGTGGGGAGCTTGGAGCAGCCTATCTATCACTGGAGGAGTGTTCCCAGCACAAAAATCTGGTCGATTGGCCATTTTGGGCCAATTTCTAGCTCTTTCAAGTCCCCCTGTATAAAACCCGTTTTAGCGCGGCTTTGCACGATTTTGCGCATAGCACAGCATCGGGCAGCGCCGCTTAATTGGGTTTAAGCCATTCTTGGCTCCACAAAGTCTGCTCTTCACTTTTTCCCTTAGAACTGATCTAGTTCTCATAATAAACACCCTATTTCCACTCTAAAGCCTGGCACTTGCTCACTAAAGCAATTATATAAGTCAGCACTAAAAAATTAAAAGCACTACACCCTCACAAACTCCCCTTGAGTACTTTGTTCCCCATTGGCCCCTTTTTTCAATTATAAAGGAATTCCCAATACTATTCTAGCATGTCCAAAGGTCAGTTGTCAATCTCCTCTCTGGTCCAGCTGGTGAATCTGGGAATCTTGAGGCAATGTTACAACTGCCTCATGTACACAGACAACCCTCTCCTCCTCCCAACAAATTCCAACACATGTGAGAGATGCAACCATATAGCCAAACTGGAGGCTAAGCTCTCTCAACTCAGTAGTGGTGTAACCAGTAAGGAGGAGAAGGAAACCACACTCACTAAAATCCAGTCTCACATAAACCTACCACGACAGCAAACCAAACACATAAACACACAAAAACATACTCGGAGGCTCTAAATAAAAATCTGCCTAAGCAGCAGAGACCTCCAAAGCAGACACCCAAGCAACCGCTACCCCAAAACAAAACATGTGCAACACATATCTCACAAAGCCAGTGTGCCGAACAGTCACAGCCCTTAAGGCTAAACAACACACCTGATACACTTGTAATAGGTGACTCTATCGTCAGGCACACTGACGTCCCGCTCACCAGGCTGAACAAGGAGAAGGTCACGGTGAGCTGCCTGTTCGGCGCTAGGATCCGCCACATAACACAAGCACTCAGGTCACTCCAAGGCAAGTACAAATATGACTCAGTCATTGTCCATGCTGGTGTGAATGACCTGAGACGTACCTCCCTGGACTACATGAAAAGAGACACAGAGGAGCTCTCTGAGCATGTAGCCCAGGCCGGTATGACCCTGACCTTGAGTAGCATCTTACCCTCACCAAGAATGATGCCACAATATGAAGACAAGATGATCAATTTCAACAATTGGCTTAAGTATTGGTGTCATTCAAAGGGGATCCAATGCCTGTCTGCCTGGGATGACATGCTCGACAAGCCACGATGCTTCACTAGGGACGGCTTGCACCTGTCACCCCTGGGCTTTTGGATATTGGCAAAGGCTCTTGGCACCCCCATAGTGCCTTTTTTAGGCAAGGCTCAAAAGACAAACCCACCTCCATAGGTATCACAAGGGATAAAAAACTAAGGGTAATGCTACTCAACGCCAGAAGTCTAAACCTCAAGATGCACGCACTCGAAACTCTCCTTAGCATGGAGAACATCGATATCTCTGCAGTAACAGAAACCTGGTTCAAGGCTCCCGAGAGCACCCCAGCACTACCAGGTTATACCTCATACCATGTTTTTCGGCCCCAAAACTTGGACCGAACCACAAAAGGAGGGGGAGTATCAATATTCGTCAAAGATACCCACACCTCCAGGTTGGTGGCACAGCACAAAGCATCAGAGACTATCCATGTGCAACTAACAGTGGGTAAAACAGCCTTCCAGTTTATAGCCTGCTACGGACCACCCTCCCAAACCCAGGAACCCCACTCGGCCTTCCTGAGAACAGTGGAAAATATGAAGGTCTCTCCAAACACCATTATATTGGGCGACTTCAACTACCCTAACATACACTGGGAGCATTACTCTAGCTCCAACACCCTAGCCCAAAGGTTCCTAGAATTTATAGACTCAAATGCTATGGAACAACTTGTTGCCGCTCCCACAACAGGGGAAAACATACTGGACCTGATCATCACCAACATGGGGACTCTATGCTCCAGACCAGAAGTGTATCCCTCACTGGTAAGATCAGACCATAAACTAATCTCACTAGATCTTCACATCCCGACCCCAGCCCCTGCCCAGAAAACCACAGTGAAAAACTTCTCTAAAGCAAATTTCACACTCCTCAAAACCGAGGTGGAATCCTTCAAAGCTCCCGGGCCTGTGGAAAATACGGCCCAGACTGCAGAATCCTCTATAAACGCATTCTATGAACACCTTCAGGAATGCATGGATCATGCAATCCCAAATAAAACCAAGACCCAATCCTCCAAAGTTAGGCGTCCTGTCTGGTGGGCCCCAGCCATAAACAAACTATACAATAGAAGGAGGAAGCTACTATATGATAGAGCAAAATCCCAAAAAGGGAAGGCATCTCTGGTCAGTATTAGCAAAAAACTACGGGCACTCATAAAATCGTCTTAAGGCCAGCTTTGAGAGAAAAATTGCACAGGACACTAAGGATAATCACAAGGCTTTCTTTAGTTATGTTAGGAACCTGGGTGGGCATTCCCAGATATGCTCAGAATTAGTCCAAAATGACAAAAAATACACCGAACCCACAGACATTGCCAACATCCTAGCTGACAGGTTCAGCGCAAACTTCTCACCCCCTTCCCCACCAAAAGGGCAAATATCTATCCCAGCATAGTGCTGCCCCCCTGACATCTCAGATGCTCAGGTAAGAGCCGTCCTCTCCAAAGCAAAAAAACACAGCATCAGTGGGACCAGACGGTGTCCCAGGCTGCATCCTACATGAACTCCAAGAAGAACTAAACCCAAACATAAAACTACTGTTCAATCTCAGCCTTACTACAGGATATGTACCCAAAGAGTGGCGTACAGCAACAGTGGTCCCTCTCCACAAAGGTGGTGCCTCAACAGATCCGGGAAAATATCACCCCATAAGCTTGACTAGCTTGGTCTGCAAAGCTATGGAAAGGATCATCATGGACCTCATAAATAAAGATATTGGGGACCTACAGACACTGGATCCTACCCAGTTTGGCTTTGTTAAGGGCAGATCCTGCCTCTTAAACCTGGTCGATTTCTTTGAAACAGTCACCAAGGCCATTGACGAGGGGAAGGTGGTCCATACAGCCTATCTGGACCTTGCAAAAGCCTTCGATACAATACCCCACTCGGGCATTATAGATAAGCTCACCTAGCTTAAATATAAACCCCTATGTCACTAGATGGGTTGCAAATTGGCTCAAGGACAGAACCCACATGGTTAGAATTGCTGGAGCCATGTCAGACTCCAAACCAGTTACAAGTGGCATCCCACAAGGCTCAGTCCTGGGACCTCTCTTGTTCGGTATATATTTCTCGGAGGCACAGGCTAACACAGAAGGACTGTGGCTGACCAAGTTCGCAGATGACTGCAAACTGGGCACCATAATAGACTCTCTAGCCGACACAAGCATCCTACAAAAGGGCCTCATAGAAACAGACAACTGGTGCCGAGCCATGGCCTCAAGCTAAATGCCAAAAAGTGTATAGTCATCCCCTTTGGCAAAAACAAAGTGCCCACAAATTACCACATAGGTGGTAATCCATTAAGTACGGAAGAAGTAATTAGGGACCTGGGGACCCAAGTTGATAGCAATCTCTCATTTGACAACCACGTGGCCAAAGTGGTTAGAAAAACATTTTATATAGCCCACCTAATCATGAACAGATTCACATCTAGATCAGGGGAGGTCATCGTGCCTCTTTACTCATCCCTCATCAGGCCCATAATTGAGTACAATGCCCCTTTTGGGATGTACCTTACCAGACACCTGCCGCAACTGGAAAGACCCCAAAAGTACCTCACCAAGAGGATCAAAGGGTTCAAACAGATGCCGTATGCTGCTCGGTTAAAGAAACTCCAGCTCTACTCAGTGGCATACCGCCTGCTCAGAGGCGATCTGTGCCTGATGTATAAAGCCATGTCCATTAATGGACATGCTGCACCTCAGAAAATCCAAATCCCATCGAGCTACGCGCTCAAGAGACTTGAACCTCAGCACTGAAATAAATAGGACATTCTGGAGGGACAGATTCATAATCCAGAGGCTCCCTTCACTCTGGAATAAAATCCCTGTCCAGGTTAGGCAGAGTCCCTCATTGACTCTCTTCAAGAGGAATCTTGATGAGTGGATGGGAGATCGTAAGTTTACCCTGGGTATCACTTCTGTGTCACTGTTAGACAGAGGCACAGTATACTAACCTCGAAAAAGGGCATAGCAAAATTAATTTAAAATGGGTGGCAAAAGCCAAACACACTCTGTCTAGGCTTATAAATGCCCTAGGGCAGATAGCCTAGTATGAACCTATGAACCTATGAACATTGCATGCTCAAAGCTACAATATTTTTTATATGGCTTGCCTCCCTTAATTATATAGGGATATGTCTGAAAACTGTGACACAGCATTTCTGTTAGTCATTCATGCGACTAAACCTACTCTTCCATTCTGCTTGTGACAGGAAAAAAAGAAACTCTGTGTCTCTCTTGGACAGGGGCAATAGTTGCTAATCGTGGAAACAAGAGTAACTTGGCAGGGCTTGTAAAGGCCCGAGGGTCATTAGCCCAGAAACTTCCTATGATCTTATGAAAAGTATTATCATAAACTTCAACTACATCCCCTTGCTGTAGCTGTCCAGTTGTGTTGTGCTGCTTGTATTACACATGAAAGCATTCTGAAGAGAAATATATTTAATCCCATGTTAACTGAATGGATGTACTCTCCAATGTAAAATGCCCACAAACTAGATATGATTGAATTGCTAGAGCAGGATAGATATATTTTCAGTTAACTACACAGCTTAGAGAGCCAAGGTGTGTGATATATTTCTACTAAACTATAATGATTTTAATTAAATAATGCTCCATATATTAACTTTATCAGTCTATTAAGTAAAACATGTAAAATGTATTACTCCACACTGATTTCAGTTTATCCATTCTTCTTCTTTCGGCTTTTTCCCGGTTAGGGGTCGTCACAGCAGATCATCTGTCTGCTCATGATTGGCAGTGGAGTTTTACAGTGTCGAGTTGCCAGCCCGGCGCTCAACCTTGCACAGAAGGAACACACATGCACACATTCACACCTAGTGTCAATTTAGAATGTCCAGTCCACCTACTGCATGTCTTTGGGATGAAACCGGAGCACCCGGAGAAAACCCATGCGACCACAAGGAGGACATGCAGACTCCGCACAGAAGGCACCACAGCCGAGAATCGAACCGGAGAACCTCTTGCTGTGAGGTGGCAACTCTAACCGCTGCACCACCGTGGCTGCCCATTTCCATTATGACTTGCTATTCTGAAGTATAAAGAAATTAATTTGGGCAAAATATCTGTCAGTTAGTCTTGTATTTTAGGTGCTACAAAGGATATTAACCATATCTAATCAAAAGGAGGATTGCTGTTACTGTAGTGCTTGAGAATATCAAAAAATAATCATACAGTTGCCTTGCTTAGCTCCATCATTGCTCAGCATTATAAATAATGAATGTGACACTTTTTATTTTGCTATTTTTACAATGTACATAGAGGCTATAATTAAAATACTGTTTCACCATGCTTTATCACAGGCCTTCCTCACATGAGATTACAGCTGCTTATGCAGATCAAACTAACAAGTGATATGCACATCAATGTACTAAACTACAAACATAAATCACTTTTAAATTACAGTTAAGTCTTAAGCTTGTTAATTTCCAGAAAACACTGGGCTCTAAGGGACTGGTTGCAGGTGTGAGATCTGATTAGAGGGTGCCATCATCCAAGCAGCCATTTAAGGCTTTTGACTCCCTGCATATCCCCCAGACTGGGGCTGCCTTTTTCTAAGAGGGAACCTAAATTGTCACTAAGCCAGAGAACTACATGACATGCTGTCTACTCCCAAAAAATGCCATTCCCACACAGTACATAAGGGATTTTGATAGTTTAATTCCTGCCCCTAGCAGCCTGACACTATCTTACTGCTGCTATTCCAATCCAGTTACTCAGGCACACTCCTTTGCACAAGGCAACAAGCTAGTGTATCAGCTCTACTTATGTAGAGTGTTGTGTATGCAGCTATCCTGACTCTTAATTAAACATGAGACATCTGCCTCCAGTAAGATGACAGTCATTTGGAGACACAGGCTACCCTCAGTACCTCCAGAATGGGTGAGGCAACATTGCCTATTCACTCCCACCCTCCCTAGCCATCTCCTTCAATGCCCAGATGGCTGCTCAATCTCAGGTCATTTGGATTTCAAGAAAGGCTTTATCTCACTGTATCATAGAGCTCACAAAAGTAGAGAAGGTTAGGATGCGTTGGACCAAGAAGGTGAATAATTGCTACTGGGAGATCAGAAAAAAAGTTTAGCTTTTTAGAAAATGAGTTTCTTTGGAGAAAACTGAGTACAAAGGATCAATTAAAAATATATTACTGCACTTGTAGTTGTTATACAAACGCAGTTTCGAAATAGAACACAAAGAGCAGCTATATGAAGGAAACGTCAGATGCTGAGTAAAACAGGTGAATCAGTCATATTCAGCCATCTATACCATAGACTTTGTGACATCATTATAAGGCACAAGAACTGAGGGAAATAAAAATAGTGCTTTTCACAAGGTGAAATAGCAGTAGTTTCTCCAGGTAGCTTAGTGTTAACAGCATGAGTAAAGGTACATTACCTGACTCATTTAAGGCAGTAGAAACATGAGCAGAAATCATCATCAGCCCCCTTTTTACATTTTCTACATGAGGTCAGGGTATCTTACTAACTGCCACCATCTCTGTAGATTCAGTGGCACACTCCTGCCTTCTTCAATACTCATGCCTGACTGTCGCAGATCTTCTTTCACACAATCTATCCATCTCTTTGCTGGACGTCCTCATTTCCTCTTACCTTCTTCCTGTCTGTCCAAAATCATCTTCACCAAATTGTCTTCTGCTTTTCTGCACATGTGTGCGAACCACCGTAATCTGTTTACTTTGATCTTTTCTGCAATTGGAGCTACTTTGGCTTCTGCTCTTATGTCCTCCTTTCTTCGTCTGTCTCACAGTGTGCATCCTACCACCCTTCTCAAGCACTTCGTTTCCATCACCTCTGGCTTCTTCATCTGCTCTGCCTTTACTGCCCAGGTTTCTGTACCATGCAGTAGTACATGAGCAATTAGCAAACATGAGCAGAAATAAACCCATATAAATCAAAGGTAACTCCCTGAGAGGAGTAGAGCAATATGATGAAATACAGAGAAACAGGGGATGGAGTACATCAGCTTTCTATGATCTGGGACGTATTTTTCCCGAATGTGAAACTTTGTAGAGCATTAATTAAATGTCATAATATAATACAAGGGTACATAGGTTTTACTGCTGCTGTTGCTGTACAACGTAAATGCTTTTGTCCTCAGTTATGACTTGCTCAGATTTGGAGTTGTTAAAAAACAAGTACCTAAATTTGTTTCCACTGTATACTGGAGTAGTTGCTGAGTAAAGAACTTTATTAATTCTCACTGTTTATAGAGAGCATACCTACTTTCGCAAAACATCTGGAGTATTTGGGTGAGTGTATGCAGTGATATATCATTGCGGATTGAGGGCTCACTGATACCATCCAATTGTGAAACCACCCAATGAGAACATCTTGGAGTGGGAACAACCCATGGTGTGAAGGCCAAGCATGAGAGAGAGAGAGATGGGGGCTCAGAGAAATGAAATCAGTGAATTTTGGCAGAAAAATGTAAGAATCTAACATGGAATGAGAGTGGACTGGGAGTGGAAAAAATACGTGGGGTAGAGAGAGTCGCATGTTGAAGACTTATGTGCACTATTGCACGTTACACAACAATTCAAACAAAGGACAAAATGAAAACTTAAAAGGGGAAAGAAGTGGCACACATTCCACTTATTACTAAGTATTTTGTTATTAGTAATCCATCTCCTTCTAAGAGGGATGACTGGGCTTTTGATAAATTTGGGGAGGAAAAAAGTGTAGCTGGGTTTACTGAAGTTACACCTGCTATGCCAATTCTGAGAATAGTGCATAAAAACATTGGAGATTGAGGAAATGTATACCTCTATCTACCCCTCCTTTATCATTTCCTTTCTCTATTTACAACTCCATACACCTAAGACTTGTATCCCTCTACTGTGTCTCTCACAACTAATGTCCTAACAACTCCTTAGGAAACCACTTCTCCTAATACCCCCCCGTCCCTCCTCTTCACTGTCCTGTCTATACTCTACCACCTTCCATTCCTCTCAGACTAACTGCCATCACTCACATCAAGCTATTGTTGTCTGTACTCTGCTATCTTCCTCACACTAACTGCCATCACTCACATCAAGCCGTTGTTGTCTATACTCTATCTTCCTCTCACACTAACTGCCATCACTCACATCAAGCTGTTGTCTGTACTCTGCTATCTTCCTCACACTAACTGCCATCACTCACATCAAGCTGTTGTCTGTACTCTGCTATCTTCCTCACACTAACTGCCATCACTCACATCAAGCTGTTGTTGTCTATACTCTATCTTCCTCTCACACTAACTGCCATCACTCACATCAAGCTGTTGTCTGTACTCTGCTATCTTCCTCACACTAACTGCCATCACTCACATCAAGCCGTTGTTGTCTATACTCTATCTTCCTCTCACACTAACTGCCATCACTCACATCAAGCTGTTGTCTATATTCTGTTATCTTCCTCACACTAACTGCCATCACTCACATCAAGCTGTTGTTGTCTATACTCTATCTTCCTCTCACACTAACTGCCATCACTCACATCAAGCTGTTGTCTGTACTCTGCTATCTTCCTCACACTAACTGCCATCACTCACATCAAGCCGTTGTTGTCTATACTCTATCTTCCTCTCACACTAACTGCCATCACTCACATCAAGCTGTTGTCTATATTCTGTTATCTTCCTCACACTAACTGCCATCACTCACATCAAGCTGTTGTTGTCTATACTCTATCTTCCTCTCACACTAACTGCCATCACTCACATCAAGCTGTTGTCTATATTCTGTTATCTTCCTCACACTAACTGCCATCACTCACATCAAGCTGTTGTTGTCTATACCCTATCTTCCTCTCACACTAACTGCCATCACTCACATCAAGCTGTTGTCTGTACTCTGCTATCTTCCTCATACTGCCATCACTCACATTAAGCTGCTGTTGTACTAATGTTATCTCAAGTGTAATCCAGAATGTTTTCTAATCTCTCTTTCTGTCCACTACTTAACTCTTTGTATTTGTTGTAGCTTACCACATTATATATTCCACACCTTTACTTAAGCTAATAACATTTTTAATGTGTATGTTGATTAATCTGTTTCACTATTTTTAACATTTTTTCCTGACAAAGTTTGTGCATGCTTATTTTTTTATAAATGTTTTATTTAATTTGTATTTGCTGAAACTTTTCTACCTGAGCCTCTGCTGTAAAGTAAGCAGGACTATTTGAACCCAGACAGTTTGACCCCAATGCAGTTGGATACTCTTGCATATTAAAATTCACATTTATTGTCTATGAGAATATTTATTGGACAGTTTGACCCCGGATATTTTGATGCTAGACTATTGTGGTGCTGCGGTAGCGTTGTCGCCTCATAGCAAGACGTTGTCCCGTTCGATTCTCAGCTAGAGCGTCTTCTGTGTGGAGGCATACGTGAATGAGGCATGCCTTGGTTGAAGGTTGTGCATCAGGGCTGGTAACCCGGTACGTAAAAATCCACTACCAATCATTAGCGGACCGGAGTTCCGCTGTGGCGACCCCTAACTGGGAAAAGCCGAAAGACACAAACTATTTGACCCCAATTAAATTTTAAACAAGTATTTTAATACTTAATAGTTTAATTAGGAATTTTAGATACAAATTTAATATATTATTTAACATTTTAAAATGTAAATGCTAATTTACTTAACATATTATTTAATATCTAAATATAATTAATTTAATTAACAATAGTTTTTAACATGTTACTGAAATCAATCATGAATTTTACATAGGAAGTTAACATATTTAACTATCATATTTGAAGATTTATTCAGCATATCTGGAGTTTTACTCAGTTTTATGCATTTAATTGTTATTAAAGCTGGTTTTATTCTCAAGACAGTGTTTTTTTTTGCTTTCCTAATGTGAGTTCTGTATGATTGTACCAGGTTACAGACCAGTAATGCAAATAACATTTTTTCTGTCTAATGACGGGTTATTTTCTGCGCAGTTGTGTATGATTGTCGTATGTTTTCGCTATTCTTGCTGAGTATTATAAACTATTATAAAGCCTTGTTAAGTAGGTCGTAATAGTAGTATCAAACTGCATTTAAAGTGTTACAGATCTAGATATGGAATGTGTTTAATGCAGGGGTCAAAACGTCCTGTTCCCACTGTAAATTGATCTTGCATGGTCCAGTCAGACTGTGTCAGTAAACAAATGTAAAAAGACAGGTAGATAAATAAATACATGTGCCTGCGACTGTTATTTTTAGAATTCTCAACCGTTAATGTCGTGAACCTTATCCTTATGACTAGTGAGAATATGAGGAAAGATTTGCCATTGGTTGCCTGTTGTAATTTGGCCAGCTACCTCTTCTCAAGTCACTACCCATTGTTTAAAATGTGTGTATGACTCTACTGACATAGGGTTGCCACCTATCCGTTTTTTTTTTTTTTTTTTTTTTTTTTCTGGACCATCAAGAAATTAAACCGATTGTCAGTTAGTTCGGAAAACAGTGTACAAACCAGTGGTGGATTTAGGCCTAAAATTAAATTGGGGTCAAACTGTCTGGGTTCAAATAGTCCTGCTTACTTTGCAGCAGAGGCTCAGGTAGAAAAGATTCAGCAAATACAAATTAAATAAAACATTTATAAAAAATAAGCATGCACAAACTTTGTCAAGAAAAATGTCAGTAGAGTCATACCTCCAATAACATGCTGTGCAATCTGGAGCAAAATGTTTTTTAACCATTTCACTTGAAATCAGAAAGTATACTACCAAAGCATTACTCAAATGAGAGAGTACTTCATTTGGTAATATATTTTCCCATTTCAAGACATGTATACTTTATTTATTTATTTTTGTGTGTTATGTCTCAAATCCCAATGAGAAATGCAATTGGAGAGACCAGTCAGGTGACCTAAACATCCTAAGATCATGAGTGGCTTTTCCATCTGTGTCTCTTATTGTGACTGAGAAATCACTCTAGAAGGAGCTCAGTAAGAGAGGGGAGTCGAGAAGAAAAAAAAAAACAGTTAAAGGTACATGATGGAGAGTGGCAGGGTAACACACTTTTCTATGTGCTTGGCATTTATTTAACCTTAAGTGTTACTCCTGTTATCTAAGAATACATTTACAGCCCTTGATGTCTCACTTTTTCTTTTTCTTTTATCGTATGTTCAAATGCGGTAGCACTATTTCCGTTATAATTTCACCTTGTGGTTATTTGCATCAAGTATAATCACGCTTATTCTCAACTGAAGTTGCCCTGGCATTTCTTTACTTTTTTCACAGTTGTTTACATGAAAACACTCCTGCCTTACATATACTGACAACCCTTCACTCCAATTCCCAACCCAAATAAATATGCACAAAGGCTTAGCAACTAGTTTCCACTACCAGTTCCTGGTCTCATTTATTAAGTTTTTATGATGGAGTGGAACATGCCACATTAAGTATTACATTTTTTTTGTCTTGTTTAGAAAAGTTAATCATAGAATTTCTTGTATTATTATTATTGCTATTATTATTATTATTATTATTTTAAATAGCTTTCCAAATGCAATAGAGCAGAACATATATGCATTCTGCAGCCAAATTTTAAGGCTTGTTGATTTAATTAGCAAGGTTCCAGACATCATCTTGCTAAACAAGTGTCGTTTTTGAATTGTTTTAAATTTTGCCAGACAATGAAGTGTAAAAGAACATTCAGGTTGACTACTTTCCTTCTAAGATTGTAGACGAAAGTTTTTTTCTTTGAACAGATACAACCAAGAAACACATAGTATAGAAACATATCCATTATTCTTTTATTTTCTGGAATGGTGACTTAGTATGTCAAAGGTACGATTTTGCATACAAAGTACAAAAGGTTGCTTATTTTCTGTCCAATTGGATATACAAATGTGAGTGATTATTTACCAGGAATTGCTGTCAGTTCATGGCGTGACTTCTTGATTTTTTTCATTTCAGTATTTCTTCTGCCAAATGTTGCTACTGCTGTATTATCTAATACATGTTAAATAAACTCTAGCTGCCATTTTTTCACCACTCCTCTATGTCAAAACTATGTTCATAGGTTCATATATGAATACTAGGCTAGCTTCCGAGGAGACTATTTTAAGCCTAGCCAGTAGCCTGGGGTCAGATTTAAACCCTGTACTTTGTGTCTGTGGAGTGAAGACATTAACCATTATGTGTACCCAACCCCCCAAAAATATTTGGCTTGTCTGGGATTTGAACCCAGGACCTCTCACACCCTAAGTGAGAATCTTATCCCTAGATCAAGAAGTTTTCTGAATTTTCATTGTATTTTCCCCATAATACTTTTCATATTATATCCACTGTGTTATTTCATTATTTACCTATAATCCTGTACAAATATAGAGAATAAGAATAAACTACTAGATTAATTATTCCCAATCTGCCCTCGTCCTTTTTTGCAATGGTCTGTATTTCTTTTAACTGGATTCAATTTAGGACTGCATACAAATCCTACAGAAGATTATCTTTGTATTTTGGAAATGGAGAAGCATGTCCTATATACCCTAATCTTAATAACATAGCATGCAAACCATAAACTTTTTTTTTCTCAAATTACATTTTAAACAATTCCATGAGTGTTGTAAGTGTTGCATTTGTTTAATTTTGTTAAATATATCATCCAGTTACCCAATAAGTGCCTGTTATTTATCATAGTAAATCCCTAAAATTTAATATGTCAATATGTCAACTAAAAATTTAACCTCTTTAAAAACTACAACCTTAACATAACCTGAACATTTCTACAAATTAAACTGCAAACCTATCATGTGCAGCTTTTGTTCTATCTATTTTGCAACCATTTTTATGCAGAATTTAGCTCTAACAACTATGTTTAAATCATCTGCATGTGATAAAAACAATGGTATCATAACACTTGGCAACATTTCTCAAACTGCAATAGCACAAAACTCTGTACATTCTTGAATGACAGAGTTAATAACTAATGCAAATAAAAAGCCACTAAGTGGGTATCCTTGTTTTACAACCCTAAATACCTTTATTTTTATTTAAATGTCATTTCATCAAAGTCTAATCCATGTCACAGAATATATATATATATATATATATATATATATATATATATATATATATATCTGTTATCACATTCACAGTGTTTTGACTGATGCCATAACTTTTATTAATATTCCATAAACTTTCCTGGACAATAGTATCAAATGCTTTTCTAATATCACAAGAAAGTAGCAACCCTTAATTTCCTGTATTGATATTGTCAGCAATTTCTGTGTATAAAATTAAAATATCTTTACTATTTTACAAAAAAAAATAACCTGGCAGTATATATACTTTTAGGTCTCCAGTCGTTAAGGTCTTGTTTATTTATCTATTTTTTTTACATATAAATATGATAACTTCTTCACACATTTGTTCAGAATTTATTCATCATTCCAACCATTCATTTAGAACATTAAATAAAGTTTGCTTCTGTTTCAAAAGCATACCTTTTTGAAACATGTAAGGAATACCATCAAGGTCCATGAAAGAAATCTCCTTTAGTTTTCCATAGTATATGATTTAATTCTATCAGTGGTATTTGCTTCATCTTGAAAGCCTTCCCTCTGTAATTATGTAACCTTCCATGTTCTTCTAATGGCATTGATGTTTGTAAACATCAGTTTAACCTGCTCTTCTCTTACTGCCATGATATCATTTTGTGGTCTGACTTTGATTCCATCCTGTTTTGATTTCATGTTTTGCATATAACATAATTTGTATCTTATACATTAACACAAAAAAAGAGATGCTTCCTTTTTAGCCCCTCGTATACCATTTATTTGTTTAGCCAATAATATCTCTACACTTCGTTTTATTGACACCGACCATTTTCTTTCATTGTTTATATAAATAAATATCTAACTTAGCATTAAAAAAGGTTATAAGCCTTCCATGCTGCTTTATATTCTCTTTTCTTAGTATACAGTAAGTGTTTTTCAACTTGACAAGTCTTTCTGTTTTAATTTATACACACTCCACCTCTGTGTCCATATATCACAAAAATGTATCAGCATCACACACTGCATCTGTAACTATCCAAAGGCTTCATTCCATTGCCCACCCATTTAACTTATTGATTCCTGTGCCTCCCTGTATAATGTTGTTATTCTCACCAGTTTCAGATAATATTTCCACATGATCATTTATCTGAATATCATTAAGTTTAGAAGATAGTAATATTAAAGATTTTGTATATGCAGAATAACCAGTCTCATTTAGTAAACTGTCTTATGTCAGACCCATACTTGGTCCTAATACAAGTTTCCCACATCTGAAAATTGATTTACTTAAATGGCAAGTCCAGTCACCTACCATAGTTAGTTAAATATTAACTGTGACCATTTTAATTTATCAAACAATTCCTCTCTATGTTTTGTTCCTTTAGGAGCATAAATGACCATCACTCTTTTCACACCTAACAGTGTTCTGATATCACACGTTAATAACCTACAGGGATTCTAATTAATGCATAAATATTATAATGTGCCCAGAGCTGACAGTTGTTTAATATCACATAACTGTAAAAAGGGGTCAACAGCAGCTACAGTCTCAAATGTCATGTAACAGTGACTGCCTTTCCCCAAATTAATAAGTACATGTGCACATCCCTTACTAAAAAAACCCAGTGGAGCTGTTTGTCCCAGATGTCATTTTATTAATTTTGGATTCCAAATGGACTCAATTCAAATTAAAGGTAAAGGTGTTGTATGCATATTGACCTTATATTCAGTAGTACCAGTCTTTTTGTAACCTCCGCAGCATAGAAAATGCCACGCATCTCATTGTCATTTATAGAGATCACAATTCTGCTTCCAGGCTTCACTTATCAAATGGGAACATCTCTTCCCTCATGAATGTTTGTTATATAATGTCATTTCCTGTACATCCTCCAAAATGCCCCCCTTTCTATGTGAATCATTTTTGTCTAAAATCTGAGCCCAGGATGCTGTTTCACCATGTCTGGGTTCACTTTTATTTAACATTCTATCATTTGGTCAATGGGAACACCATTATCACGTAACACTTTTACTCAAATATCCATAAGAGCCGCAGCAGCTTCTCATTCTGTTCTGCAACTACCCTACACCCCATTTCATGACTTCCAGCAACAAAAACAGTAGGGGTGCTTTATTAGCATTTAGGTTCATTTTTTAAAATAATAAAAAACTTTAGCTGAAGTATTTGCACTCCGTTTTTAACACCCATACTTAAAATTATTTACAAGTTATCAACACAAAAGAATTCAGATAAACAATTCTATTTCTCTCATTCGTTTTTTATTTACCCTCCACCCCCCACCCTTTCTTCCGCAACCATCTTCTTATTTCAGTAATCAAACGACGACCATGGAAACTTAGGCATAAAACACACAAAACACCTAAAACCAAATTGCCCAGACAAGGTTAGCAGTACAAGAACCAAAAAACAGTGTATATAAAACCCAAAGATTTTATTGATTGAGCTCTTTCATCGCTTTATCATTATCATCTTCAGAATAAAAACTGTAGCAATACAATCACATTAAATAACCAATAATCAAGTTTGATTGGGTGAACAATTAAACAGACAAGTATTTAAAATGTCACGCCACTGGAATAAGACATGTATTATCATGTTAGAAACATTTAAAAGGACAAATGTAAACATGCACAAAAATATTAGCAATGGCGATATTAAATATTGATAAATATTAATAAAACAACATGAGCTGTGAATAATCTAATAGGGACTTTTGGTATTTCAGTGCTTTTAACTTAAGGACAGGGACCAGGGATATGTGATCATTTAAAACAGGAGACATATAAGTGTTTAAATGCAACTGCCAAATTAGCTCCTGGTATTCTAATTTGATCTTCCACTCACCCCCTCTTTCATGGTGGGAGGTGGTGACCTGCTCCAAAATCCAAAATTTAAAGCTAGCATCTTTGCACATAGTAGTATGCCTGTACAATTCATTGGTGCCCACCTTTTTTCTGCTTCCTTACAGGTATTTATAAACCCTATATTTCAGTGTTCATTCTGTTTTTCCAACATGTAAGGAGTAACAGGCAAGGCAATAAGCAAAATAGACTACCCCCTTAGTAAAACAATTATAATATTTGGTACTTCTCGAAATAGTGTTTAGATGGATGACAGTTCCATTTTGTTAGTCATATATGAGCCATTGTAGGCACATGCCACACTTAAAGGTACCTTATTTGATCTTGTTTTGCAATCCACCTGTTAAGCAGTGTCCCCTTTCAAAAATGTTTTTAAAATTGAAACTTCTTTTGAAATTATAAACCAAAGATGTAAAAAACTGTGGAGGTATTTGGCATAGCAGCAAATGAATCCCCATATTTAGCCATAATACTCTGTATATCCACATATGACCCCTTAAGGACAGGTGATTCAGTTGTATGTCAGTTCTGAATGCCCATGACTTTTTTCTTTTCAAGTCTGCTATGGACTATGGACTAATTCAGTTCAACAAAGCCATACACCACTAGCCGTGGATGTGCACATTTCAGCCTTCTTATGGCCTAGTCAGCATAGCATAAATGGAGTGTTTGTCTAACTTTTAACCACAGGATTGTCATAGCAAGCTGATGTCCATAACCATTAGGGTGTCTGCAAAATATCCCAACCAATAAACTAAAACAATCAGTAAAAAGGTTGCATAGAAAAACTAATCAGTAAAAACTACAGGAAAATCTAGCCAAGCTGGAGTTTCCATTGTGTGATTCCTTCAGCCTGTTGTATTAGATGCACATGAGATATATGCAAATGACCCCCTAAGGACATCAGGAATTTCAGCTATATGGCAGTTCTGAATGCCTATGAATTTGTCCATAACAGTTGTAAAAAGAAAATTCCACTTACGCTGTGCTGATGAAGCCAATAAGAAGGCTGAAACATGCATGTCCACCTCTAGTTGGATTTGGCTTTATTGGCCTGAATTTGTGCATAACAGACTTAAAAAGAAAAAAGTCATAGGCATTCAGAACTGCCATATAGCTGAAACACCTGATGTCCTTAAGGGGTCATTTGCATATATCCCATGTACCTCTAATACAAGAAGTTGAAGGAATCAAACAGTGTAAACTCTACCTTGAACATTTTAATACATGTATTATTCCACTGGAGTTCATTTTAAATGTTTGTCTGTTTAATTGCTTACCCAATCAGGTTTGATTATTGGTTATTTCATGTGATTACCTCGCTACAATTTTTATTCTGAAAAAGTCTCCAGTAAAGAGACAAAAGTAATCAATCAATAAAGTATTTGGGTTTATATACAATGCCTTTTGGTTCTTGGACTGTTGCCTTGCCTGGTCTATTTGATTTTAGGTGTTTTGTATGGTTTTAGGTGTTTTGTATCTTATTTCAGCTAATACAGCATTCTTTTTTATTTTCTTTTTATATAACAAACTCTTACAGTACCCATCTTGCCATAAACAGCACTTTATCCAGTTTATCAGTATCACATGTTTTTACTTTATAATACTTCCAATATAATACCATTTGTATTCATTCAAATCCCTCCCATCTCTATTAATTTTTAAACGTTTCCCAATAATTCCTTATTCTCTGTACAGTGCAAACATATTTTATTTCTTCTTTACTACATTCAACACATTTTCCCTCCATCACCTTATATTTCATATTCCCTTCAACTGGTAACTTGTCTAATAAAATTCTACACAAAGCATTCTCTGCTTCATAAAAATTTTCAAACTTTTTTCCTTCTGCATTTATTGCCATTATTTTTTTACTTTTTCCTTATACCTTTACTGCCTTTATTTTATTTTAATTCCTTCCATAGTACACCAAATATTTTTTCTAAAGTCATCTTATACCATTCTTTTCATAACCTTTCCCATTAACCTCACTAACATTTAACTTCCATAATTTCATTTTATTCTTATATTCTTTTTCTTCCATCCTGTCCTTTTTCTTTTCTTTCTATACATTTTTATATTTTTCATATGACATGTTACCTATCATTTATTTTTGTCTTTCCTTTACTGTTCTGATTACCCAGGATAAATGCATCTATGCTAAATTTACAGGTGAATTTTTTAAAATCAAGCCACCTTCTCTTTTATAATAAACTGTACATATTCTCAGTGGCTTCAGCCTTGAGCCCCAAGTAAAACTAAAAAGATTCTAATAACTTGTTTTCCATTTGAGTGGTGCGAAAACATCGACTCTTCATATCATCGACAATTCACGTAAGCGATCCTCCCCCTCTCAGGACCCATGGTAGCACTTGTTTGTCTGCTACAGCGCATATGGTTCAAGTCACTACCTACAATTTCCCTTGACAGCATTGTAATTTACGTCGCAATACACACACAAGTGCTACCATGGGTCCTGAGAGGGGGAGGATCGCTTACGTGAATTGTCGATGATATGAAGAGTCGATGTTTGCGTGTCAAAGAAGTGAGCATCGATGTTTTGGCATTTCGATGAACTCATAGGAACCCATATATATATATCCCATAAATATGCTAACTTTTCTAATACATAAGCATTCAGCATATATATATCTTTTTTTCTGAAATGATAAATAAAAATATTTTCACCAAGCTAACATTTTTATTTGTTTCAGTATTAGTCTTCTGTGTCTTATGTTAATTTCATACTCACCAAAGGCCAATCCCAAAATCTTTATATCCTTTCTTGTGAAATATATGCCAGTTGTTATTGCACATAATCACACTTTATTTTATTTAACTTCAGACCAAATTTTTAACAGGTTTTTGATCTTTATTACAACCTCATTTATCTATCCCCATCCCCCATTTTATTTTATTAGAACTAAATCATCTTCACGTCATGCATTCATATTAGTAATATAATATATCCTTCGTTCTCCCATCTTGCCTCCATCATGTTATACATGAATTCATTAGTAGTATAAATAAACACATACTCATTAGGTATCTCTGTTCTATTCCTCTCTTAATAGTTATTTCCCCTTCCCTCCGTTTATCATAACTTGTACGAATTTCCATAACATTTCTTTGTTACATTTATATTTTTCTCCCATACCATATGCCTTATCTGTCTTAGTACTTCATGGCTGATTTTACCAACAGATGTAGTTATGTTACTTGCTATCAGTCTTACTTTTATATTTTCTTTCAGTATCATCTGTACTACTTTTTTCACTATAATTAACATTTATTTCACATATTTTGTGTTTATACCATAGATCCCCTATCATACTACCTTATACAGTACTTTATGCATCATTTTTTGTAGTATTTTTATAAATGTTATATAATTAGTATTCCCTAGTGTTATTGGCCTCCAGGTGTTTATATATTTTTCTGTCATCCATTTTCCCTATATGTTTTATCACTACATCATATATATCTAACTTCCTTCACCTATTTATTTAATATTATAAACAAGTTATTTTTTATCTTTATTCATTTCCATATAATACCCAGAGTTTATACCATCTAATCTGGCACAAATTAAGTCATACCTTCTTTAATCGCCATTTGTATTTCTTCTGTTGTTAGATTATTTTTTTAATTCTTTAATTTCTCAGACATTTAAAAGTTTTTCGTTATTGTTGCCCATCCTTTCCTCTTTTTTATTTATACATGTTGCTAAAAAGTTCTCTGCCACTTCCATAATATCTTCTTGTTTGCATTTTGTGTCTCATTTGTTTTCTAAGATAGCATCCATCTTTTCCTCTCCCATTTTTACTCCACTTTTGTCCATTTAGAAAATAAAAATCTTTTCCTGAATGACATCATTTTTCCTGTCTCTTGAATCTTTTCAATCATCTGCTCCTTTCTTATTCCTTATTTTATCACTTCCTTATTCTGTTTTTTAATTCTGTAAAATTTCTTTATATTTCATCTTATTTCTTTTTTTATTTTTTGTTCTACTTCTAAATATATTTTTATACTTCTGCTTACACACTGCCTACCATTCTGTCCAATTTCTATATGATTTCTCGACAAACTTTCTTTCTTATTATGTCTTTCTCCTTCAATTTTGTAATTAATCTACCCATTTCCTTTTTTATTATTTCACTGTCTTCCCCGATTCTAGCCCATACTGCTGTATGATCTGAAAACTCGGCTATCTGTACTCTGCAAGTTAGTTACTTTAAAGTAAGCTTCATAATCAGTTTAAGCCTTAATACCCTCTTATATAAGTCTGTTATCTATTCTTTCCTAGGTTCATAGGTGGGTACTAGGCTATCTGCCCGAGGGCATTTATAAGCCTAGCCAGAGTGTGTCGGCTTCCGCTGCCCCATTGATTAATTAACTGAGCCTCTGTCAAGCAGAGCGAATGAAGTGATCCCAGGAGTGTATTTTCTGTTACTCATCAAGGTTTTTCTGGGAGTGTTAGTGAGGGGCTCTGCCTGATGTCATTTGGAATTTTGTTCCAAAGCATGGGGAGTCTCTGTGACAGGAATCTATCCCTCCAGCATGTTCTATTTATTGTTGTGGCAAGGTTTAGCTCACTAGAGCGGGTGGCTTGCAATGGCTTGGATTTCTTTAGGTGGAGCATGTCCATCAATTCTGAGTTGGACATGGCTTTGTAAGTCAGGCAGAGATCACCTCTGAGTAAGCGATATGCCACTGAGTACAGCCGGAATTTTTTCAGTCGGTCTGCATAGGACATATGTTTGAGGCCAGTAATCCTCTTGGTGAGGAACTTTTGTGTTCTTTCCAGCTGTTGGAAGTATCTTGTGAGGTACATTCCAAATGGGGCATTGTACTCTATGATGGGTCTGATGAGTGATGAGTAGAGGGGCACTATAACCTCTTTATTTCTAGATGCAAACCCTTTAGTAATTAGATGGGCCACATGGAAGGATTTCCTAACTACTTCAGCAATATGATTGTCAAAGGAGAGATTACTATCTACCTGGGTCCCCAGATCTCTTATTGCCTCTTGTGTATTAAGGGGGTTGCCACCTATGCGGTAATCCGTGGGTGTTTTGTTTTGTTTTTCCCAAATGGGATGACTATGCATTTTTTGGTATTTAGCTTGAGGCCGTGACTTTGACACCAGGTATCCATCTCAGTAAGGCCTTTTTGGAGGAAGTCCATGTCAGCCAGAGAGTCAGTTATGGCTCCCAGTTTGCAGTCATCGGCAAACTTGGTTAGTCATAGTCCTCCTGTGTTTGCCTGTACTTCTGAGAAGTATATGCCGAACAGTAGGGGTCCCAGAACCGAGCCTTGCGGGACACCACTTGTGACTGGTATTCTTACCGCGTGAGTTCTGTCTGTAAGCCAGTTGGCAAACCATCTTGTTGTAACGTAGGGGTTTATGTTCAGGTTGGTGCATTTTTCTATAATACCTGAGTGAGGAATGGTGTTGAACGCCTTGGCGAGGTCAAGGTAGGCTGTTTGAACCACCTTTCTCTCGTCTATGGCCATGATGACTGTCTCAAAGAAGTCAACCAGGTTTAGTAGGCATGATCTGCCCTTAACAAAGCTGAACTGGGTTGGGTCAAGTGTTTGGAGGTTCCCAATGTCTTTGTTAATGAGTTCCATGATGATGCGCTCCACAGCCTTGCAGACCAGGCTAGTCAGGCTTATGGGGCGATAGTTATCAGATTCAGTTGTGGCCCCTCCTTGGTGGAGCGGAATAACCATTGCTGTGCGCCATTCAATGGGCACGTAGCCTGTGGTGAGGCTGAGGTTGAACAGCATGTTTAGGTGGGGGGATAGTTTGTTCTGTAGTTCGTGCAAGACTCATCCTGGGACACCATCTGGCCCCATTGACACTGTGTTTTTGGCTTTTGAAAGGGCTGTTTTCACCTGTGTGTCTGTGATTTCCGGGACACTACACTTTTCCGGTATTGCTGTGGGCCCTTTTGGAGGTGATTGGGGGGTGAAATTTGCACTGAATCTATCTGCCAGGAGTAGTTTCAGTATATTTTGTAGTATTTTACACTAGCTCAGAGCATATCTGTGAGTTGCCACTTAGATTCTTGACATAGCTAAAGAAGGCTTTGTGGTTATATTTTGAATCCTTGGCTATTTTTCTTTCAAAGTTAGCCTTGGATGATTTTATGAGGGACCTTAGTTTCTTACTGATCAGGGATGTCTTTCCTTCTTGGGATTTGCTTTTTTTCTGAACTAGTTTCCTCCTTTTATTGTATAACCTGTTTATGGCAGGGGTCCACCAGACTGATTTCCTTCTCTTAGGGGAATGAGTCTTGGTTTTGCTAGGGATAGCATGATCCATGCATCCTTGTAGGTGCTCATAGAGTGCATTTGTAAAGGATTCTGCATCTTGGGCAGCGTTATCCTTTAGCGTGGGGGCTTTGAAACTTACCAACTCTGTCTTAAGTAGGGTGAAGTTTGCTTTAGAAAAGTTTTTCACTGTGGCCTCCTTGGTTAGGTGTGGTGGTGGGGTGTGGACATCCAAACTGATTAGTTTATGGTCTGATCTAACCATTGTCAGGTTGACCTCTGGGGGAAGCTCTCAGCGCTGGTTTAGTAGGTCTATGTGAGGCTGGAGGTGTGGTGCAAGTGTTAACCTTCTCCTCATGACTGTCTGTTCCTGTCTTGGGTGGAGAGACCTTAGCCTCCAGTTTGGCTGTATAATTGCATCTCTCACATATGTTAATGTTTTGTGTAGGAGGAGAGGGTTGTCTGTGTACATGAGGCAGTTGTAACATTGCCTCAGGATATCCAGATTCACCAGCTGGACTGGAGAGTACACCTGAAGTTGCCCTGAGCTGCTTAGTCATTTGGTTGGTGAGGGGTGGATAAAGAGCCTTGCCCTGCTGGGCAATCAAGTGTCAGGATATATTAGTGCTTGCTATTTGGTCTGAGCAAGTGCTGGACTGTAGGATACTTTTTGAGTACTTAGGTTGAGAGTTAGACTAGTTTCAAGAGAAAAACTGAAGAGGAGACTTAGTGGAGCGGGAATAATTTAACCTTAGCTAACTGGTGCTGCTCGGCGCCCAAAACTGTGCAAATGCGGTTTTTAAACTACTAACTTCTGGGCTGGAACCACTCCTCCAGGGACAGATGGCTACTCAAAGTTCTCCTCTCTCACAGGTGAACAGAGAAACTTCCCTCTATCCAAGTAAGGTATGAGCAACTCAGAAACTTGTAACACAGCCCTGAATTCAGCACTAGCCTGAAAACTGGACTATACTAGCTTAGAAGGGTGGGAAACAAGGAATGTTTTTTTTTTTTTTGAAAAGATAAGGCAAAAACAATAAAAAGTACACTTAAAACAGCTTTAAACTACTACAAGTGATCAGAAAAGGCTATTGTACTTTAGTATGTAGCCTACAACAGTTAAAAATTATTTAAACAAAAAACGACTCTTTAAAAGTGCAGGCAGTCAAATAAGTACAATATATGAAAAAAACAAGCTTTAAAATCACAGTAAATGCTGGAAAATCAGAGTGTGGGTGGAAAACAGTTAAGTACAGCAAGAAAATACAGAAAACTGCTACTTAATCACTCCAAAGACTCTCTTTTAAGCTAGAAGGCTTGTATCAGTTTAAGGCTTTCTAGTGCTTTCCAGTAGGTTAGTTACAGGGACGATGGGAAACAAGTGCAGATGTGGTCTTTTAAACCAGAAATTTGAAAGAGATGGACAGCTTCCCAAATGATCAATAAACTACAATTCCTGAGCCAAGAACCACTCCTCTTGTGGTAGACAGGCTACCTAGTGCTTACCACTCCCACTGATAAGCTAGAAGGCTCCACTCCAACATAGGTTCATACTAGGCTATCTGCCCTAGGGCATTTATAAGCCTAGCCAGAGTGTGTTTGGCTTTCGCCACCCATTTTAAATTAATTTTGCTATGCCCTTTTTCGAGGTTAGTATACTGTGCCTCTGTCTAACAGTGACACAGAAGTGATACCCAGGGTAAACCTACGATCTCCCATCCACTCATCAAGATTCCTCTTGAAGAGAGTCAATGAGGGACTCTGCCTAACCTGGACTGGGATTTTATTCCAGAGTGAAGGGAGCCTCTGGGTTATGAATCTGTCCCTCCAGCATGTCCTATTTATTTCAGTGCTGAGGTTCAAGTCTCTCGAGCGCTTAGCTCGATGGGATTTGGATTTTCTGAGGTGCAGCATGTCCATTAATTCGGGTTGGACATGGCTTTATACGTCAGGCACAGATCGCCTCTGAGCAGGCGGTATGCCACTGAGTAGAGCTGGAGTTTCTTTAACCAGGCAGCATATGGCATCTGTTTGAGCCCTTTGATCCTCTTGGTGAGGTACTTTTGGGGTCTTTCCAGTTGCTGCAGGTGTCTGGTAAGGTACATCCTAAAAGGGGCATTGTACTCAATTATGGGCCTGATGAGGGATGAGTAAAGAGGCACGATGACCTCCCCTGATCTAGATGTGAATCCCTTCATGATTAGGTGGGCTATATAAAATGTTTTTCTAACCCCTTTGACCACGTGGTTGTCAAATGAGAGATTGTTATCAACTTGGGTCCCCAGGTCCCTAATTACTTCTTCTGTACAAAGGCTTGGGGAGCTCAGAAGCTTGCATACAGTCCTGGATACAGCAAATCTGTACCTGGACTAGACTAGTTATGGGAAAGGTGGGGATCAAGTGCAAACATGGGCTTTAAAACCAGAAAGTTGAGATAGATGGAAAAACTGCCCAAACAGCTAGTAAAGTACAATTTCTGGGCCAGAACCACTCTTCCCATGGAAGATAGGCTACCTAGTGCTTACCACTCCCACTGATAAGCTAGAAGGCTTCCATCCAACACAGAAAGGCTTGGGGGGTCTCAGACCCTTGCCAACAGTTCCAGATACAGCAAGTCTGTATCTGGACTAGACTAGTTATAGGAAAGGTGAGAAACAAGCTTAAATGCAGCTTTTAAACCAGAAAGTTGAAAGAGATGGGGAAAAAACTGCTCAAACGGCCAATAAGTTACAAGTTCTGGGCCAGGAGCCACTCCTCTTGTGGTAGATAGGCTACCTAGTGCTTACCACTCCCACTGATAAGCTAGAAGGCTTCCCTCCAACAAAGAAAGGCTTGGGGGGCTCAGAAGCTTACCAACAATCCTGGATACAGCAACTCTGTATCTGGACTAAGCCAGTTACAGGAAAGGCGGGAAACAAGAGCAAGTGCGGCTTTCAAACCAGAAAGTTGAAAGAGATGGAAGAAAACTGCGCAAAATGGCCAATAGCTTGGGCCAGGGACCACTCCTCTTGTGGTAGATAGGCTACCTAATGCTTACCACTCCCACTGATAAGCTGGTAGGCTTCCCTCCAACACAGAAAGGCTTAGGGGCTCAGAAGCTTACAAAAAGTCCTGGATACAGCAAATCTGTATCTTGACTAGACTAGTAACAGGAAAGGCAGGAAACAAGCTTAGAATTATTTTTTTTTTTTACAGAAAAGCAGCTAAAACAGCAGTAAATACAAATCAAATGCAGTACAGGCTAGCACACGTGTAGCAATATTACGGCAAATATAGTTTAATTAAATGCAATTAAATTACCAAATGACTAAAAAACAAGTGCAGAAGGCATCAGATTAGAAGGCTACTAACAAGCAGTAAAAAGTGCAGAGTAAGAGCAACTTTTATGTACACATTTTATTAATCCCCTTAACATCTTAATATCCTGTGTTATTTTTCTCTCTTCTTTCCTTGGGTTACAGTTAAAATCTCCTACCATCACTATTGATTTATTTACTCATACTAATTTTGTTAAATATCTTCAAACTGTTTTCTCCCTGCCTTATTAGTATACACATAAATTATTATTAATATTATACATTTTTGTCTCATTCTCATATCAGATAACACTACCCTTCCTAGAACTACTATTATTATATGTAGAATTTGTATTTTTTCATTTTTATAATAATTCCCATTCGAGAACATGCCCCATTTCCTACTGACCAAACAATTGCTTGTATTTCTCTCCTATTGTCTTTTTGCTACAGTGGTATCTTCTAAGCAAGACATTCATTTTCATTTGTTATACCATATCACACCCAACAAACCCTCTTATATAATTTCTAATTCTGTTTTCATTTAATTGTAAAATTCATATACAATTTCCTTTTGTGTAAGCGTTTTACTTCCACATCTTATTTTTCTTTTCTTCTGCTAAGTCTCACACCAATTGATCATTCACCGTCTTGTTCTTGACCTTCTCCTTTCTTCATTTCTTCCCCTTCACTTTCTAAAATTGCAAACATGTCCTCTTCCTGTACATTAATCGCATTATTTAGCTGTTATTTCTTTCTACAAGCCTAGCCCATAGAAGTGCCCTGGCATCGTGCCACCCAACGTTAGTTCCCAGGGCCTCTATCAAGTAGAGCCACTTGAGTGATCCCTGGGGTGAACTTTCTATTTGCCATCCACTCATCACGATTTCTCTTGAAGAGGGCCAGTGAGGTGCTCTGCTTGACATGTATGGGAAGTCTATTCCACAGGATGGGCAATCTCTGGGTTATGAACTTGTCCCTCCAGTACATTCTGTTGATTGTGGTAATGAGGTTGAGGTCTCTGGAGCATGTGGTGCGGAGTGATTGGGATTTCTTTAGATGTAGCATTTCTAACAGAGCTGGATCAGACATGGCTTTGTAAGTCAAGCAGAGATCGCCTGTAAGTATGAGACAGAGAATAGCTGGAGTCTTTTGAGTCTGTCCATGTAGGACATGTGTTTGATGCCTATGATCCGCTTAGTGAGGTACTTCTGGCCTCTCCAGCAGTTGCAGGTGTCTAGTGAGGTATATACCAAATGGGGCATTATACTCAATGATTGGTCTAATGAGGGAAGAGTAGAGAGAGACGATAACCTCTTTCTTCCTGGATTCAAAACCCTTGGTAATGAAATATGCCACATAGAAGGACTTTCTGACCACAGTGGTAATCTAGTGGTCGAAGGAAAGGTTGCTGTCAACCTGCATCCCCAGATCTCTTATAATGCCTTCAGTGTTCAGTGGGCTCCCATCAATGTGATAATTAGTGGGAACTGAGTTTTTACCAAAGGAGATGACAATGCATTTTTTGGTATTAAGCTTAAGGCCATGGTTTTGACACGTCATTGGCCTCAGTGAGGCCTTTCTGTAGGATGTCTGCATCATTTGGGGAGTTAATAATGGCTCCCAGCTTGCAGTCATCTGTGAACTTGGTCAGCCAGATTCCCTTTGTGTTGGCCTGGACTTCTGAGAAGTAGATGCCGAACAGGAGAGGACCCAGAACCGATCCCTGTGGGACTTCACTCGTGACTGGTCGGCAGTCTGACTTGGAGTCACTGTGTGTTCTCTCTGTAAGCCAATTTGCAACCACCTAGTGATATAGGAGTTGATGCCAAGTTTGGTGAGTTTATCAATACTTTCCTTGTGAGTAATGGTATCAAAGGCCTTGGCCAGATCAAGGTAGGCTGTATGCACTGCCTTACCTTTATCCACAGCCCTGGTGACTGACTCAAAGAAGTAAACCAGGTTGAGCAGGCATAATCTCCCTTTCACAAAGCCAAATTCCATGGAGTCTAGAGTTTGGAGATTTCCTATATCTTTGTTAATCAGATCCATGATGATGTGCTGCGTAGTTTTACATATCAGACTTGTCAGGCTAATGGGATGATAATTCCCAGGATCTGTAGTCGTTGTCCCTTTATGGAGAGGGATGACTGTAGCAGTGCGCCATTCGGTAGGGACAGAGTTTGAGGTGAGGCTATGACTGAACAGAGCAGTAGCACACAGATGTGGTCCCAGTTCACTTTTGTAGTTCATGTAGAACACAGCCAGGGATATTATCGGGTCCCATGGAAGCTGTATTCTTGGCTTTGGACAATGCAGCTTTAACCTGTGCTGCAGTAATGCTGGGTGCCTGGCATTCTTTCAGTATTGCGATTGGTCCGTTAGGGGGGAGAAAGGGGTAAAAGTTGGCAGTGAATCTGTCAGCCAGTATGTTGGCAATATCTGTTGGTTGTGTACCATTGTGAAGTATCTCGAGCAAATCTGGGTATTGTCGTGGAGGTTCTTGATATAGCTATAGAAGACTTTGTGGTTGTTTTTAGTGTCTGCCGCAATTCTGCCTTCATAGCTGGCTTTAGAGGATTTGATGAGGGATCTAAATTTTTTGTTGAGGCTAATAAGGGAGTTTTTCCAGTCTTGGGACTTCATCTTTTTCTGCAACAGTTTCTTCCTTCTTTTGTAGAGTTTATTAATGGCAAGGGGACCACCAGTTTGGCTTCCTTTTTTGGAGGAGAGCATCTTGGTTCTAACACCTTTTCTTTTAGCATCTTCTGTTTTAATACTTTTATTGCTTGTCTTTCTTCTGAGATGTCCTCTTCAGCTATTCATTACTTTTCGAATATGGGACAGTCAAATAAGAAGTGTATAAATTATTTATATTTTCTACAAACAGGTTTACAGTTTTATGGCTTGTCTCTCCCCACTAGCCACACCTTCATTTGTTACAGCCTTGTACTAAATAATTTTCATCTCCACAGAAATAACGTGCTTTAGGTTGGTCCCAGTACCTAAGAAATCTTCTATTACCATTGACAGTTATTGTATTTGCAATATGTTGAATTTTTCCATCCTTAACATCCAGTTTTTACCTACACTTTCCAATCCCCAGTCCATAAATTTCTTTCATCACACATTTTTTGTTACTTTATGTACTTTACTAAACAGTGAAAGAAAATACAGTTTTAATATAGTAAAAGTTTTAACTTATGCACGCTCATCCTCAGAAGCATTGCTGGCATGGGATGAAGTGAGCAATAGCCCTTGGAACAAAGTGTTAGGGGTTCCATCTGCCAGTCCTGATTGATCTATAATGCATATTGGCTTTTAAAAGCCAGTATTGCAATTGCCATCAAAACTGAGTGCTATAGCACTCCCTGTGTGGTTTAACCTGCAGCAGCTGCTTTAATTACATTAATTAATTGCTCTTGATGTTATTTCAGCTAATTAATGTTATTTTTAGGAATGTGATCCTCTTTTTGTATATATCTGTTATTGGGTACTATATTTTTTATTTGTCTTTTCATCTATGATGATTTGTCCATTTGCTTGTCTATCGTAACGTTTTTTGATCAAATTTATGTGTAGCTTTTCTCCCCGGGCCTCTACTGAAAATGGAAATGTATCCAGCTAGACTAGCCCGGTCAACAAATGTAAAATAAAATTAATTAATAAAATAAAAATTACAGTTTGCTACAGTTAAAACAAACTTGAGCACTGCAGTACTGTCTGTGCACAGTATAAACTAAAGCATCTTGCTTGCTATACTGCAGCATAACATAAAATCAAATTACAG
This sequence comes from Protopterus annectens, assembly GCF_019279795.1. Lineage (NCBI taxonomy): Eukaryota > Metazoa > Chordata > Ceratodontiformes > Protopteridae > Protopterus > Protopterus annectens. The sequence continues at coordinate 356,251,553 of NC_056731.1, read as the reverse complement.
TAGTACTCTGTGTGGGGTATAAACTGTAGCAGCTGTTTGCTACAGTTTAAAATTTATTTTTTTGTTTTCATATTTTATTAACAAATATGTACGGCAAGAGGAAATGGGACCTGATTAGCTTTTTGTCTCTTATTAAAAATCATGCAGCTTACCAAACTCACAATCCTTGGCACTGTTCATTAGATAAGGAGCATATTACTGCTATAGTCTCCAAAGAAAGAAATAATTACTGAATAGTTCTGTAAGTACTGCTATTCTCTCTTTTTCTTTGTCAAGGAAAATGAATGACTTAAATATTTTTGTGGCTTCTTCTCCAACAGTGTGCAGTAATGCTACAGACAAATTTCTCCAGAATTTTAGTGAACTCATCGGCAGTAGAGAATAAATAAAGTTTCTGGGTCAAAAGCTTCCAGTGTTCAGACAGCTCTGCTTCTTGTAGCACAAGTATTCTATGAGTTTGGGGTTCAACGTTTTATTCTATTTCTACCCAGGTGTCTGTTGATCATCATCTCTCCCTTCCTCAGAAACCATCATATAAGTAACCATCAAGGGTTTTGTGGTTAAATCTCTATCCCTGCCCCTGGTGGATGCCATCTGTACCTGTTTTACTGTGCAGGCATTATGTGCCCTTACCTATATGTGTCTGCTCCCAGATACACTTACTAACTTGAAAAATCAAGCCCACATCCTTGATCCTGCATCTTTTGTTACCATGCAAATTTCCACTTGCATGGGAGCAGTCTGGCTGACCAGGGCCACCATGTCCTGCCCCAGGAGTGCTGAGCAGACATAAGGTCCATACCACCCCCCAGAGCCTGAGTTACTGTTTGAGCATCATCCATCTACATAATAGAACTGGTGTGGCAAGTGATCTCTTGCACTGAAAAATTATATTTCTTTAGTTGCTGACACAGAAAATCATGACGTTAAATATATTCCTTCAGTTCTAGAGATAAATTTCTTTTGTACTTATAACCATTTTGTCACTCTGACAATATAGTGTCCTATTAGGGTCAATAAACAGATCATGGAGATGTGGTCTGAATTGCATAAAGTGTATACTGCAAACAGAATTCTCTGAAGCAGCTGCAAACCATGTGACATGCTAATCACAAAAGCTATCTCATTAATATTTAAAGTTATACCCCCATATATAACCTTCCCATTATTGTTGATTAGAAAATCACTATGATGTTTCTTCTATGTTTGCTTAATCTGAAAAAACAAGATCACCAGTGGTTTTGCAACATACACCTCACAACCAGGATCCTTGTGTAGATCTACAATTCAAGTCACAGGATCAACAATTACAAAACCAAAATCAGAGATACAAGAAGAATATTACTTTTGTCCTTTCCCCTTTTGGATATTGATGAATTTCACTTTTTATATACATTTTTAAAATTGTGTAACTCTTCTACATAGTTTTCTGGTACAGAGTTTGTGAATTTTTATTGTTCATTTATTTCATATTTTTTTCTTTCAAAACCCTTTTCTTTTGTGTGTATACACAGAAAGGAAAAAACATTCAGCATCAAATTTTGTCATACGATGATAGAAGTACATTGAATCATCAAGGTAATCTGACACAATTAACACAGTAACAGTCTTGCTATTTCAGTTGCAACATTTCAGGGTTATCCCAACCACTAAAAGTCTTAGCATAATTTATAGATCTTGTTCTGGTCACTTCTTTTTCAGTTCTACATAGTACTGCTGTTAAATTAAAAAATTCTTTGAATGTAAGAACTGAGTTCCATTGTCAGAATTTTGTAATAACATTTCTAGCAACTGCCAAGAGAGCCCAAAACATTTTTGGCTCTTTGTTTTTTACAGATAGAGGAAGTGGAACATTCATTAGTATTACTGATCTAGGTGAAGTACAATTTTCAGGTCATAACCCCTTAAAAATCATGCTTAACTCTTCCTAATATACATCACAATTTTTCACAATCCATAAACGTGTATCCAATCTTTACTACTTCTCCAACAAACTGAAGAAGTCATTTTACTAAACTTAGAGATTTTATATGGATTAATAAATATTCTATGTATATATTTCCACATAAAAACGTTCCAGTTTAAACTTTAAGAAGTTTGACTAACTGCTTGTAGAATATGGCTTTAGACCCAAGCATAGCACAAACACAGCCTTAATAACCTTCTTCAGCACTGTCCATCATCTTATGAAAACAGGACTCCTAGTATCTGCTATTTTCTTGGACATGTCAAAAGCTTTTGTCACCATTTCCCATCAACTACTACTTAATAAACTGACCTCATACAGTCTTAGTTCAACATCCCTAACATGGTTTCTCAGCTATTTATCTAACCATCAATAGGCTACTAAATGGGAAAATTCTCTGTCCCCACTACTGCCAGTATCCACAGGTGTACCCCAAGAGTCCATACTTGGCCCCCTGCTCTTCATCTTCTTTACTAATAATCTAATTTCAGCAACCAATCATACAGTACGCAGACGACACATCCCTTATCTGCTCTGTCCCTTCCCTACTAGAGCTACAGAATAAGATGCAAACATCATTCCAGGAAATTGAGTCATGTGTATGAAAACACCAGCTCATACTAAACCCAAATAAGACTAAATTGTTCATTTTCTCCAACAAACCTAATAAACAGAACTGGCCTCCCCCGAGCATACAATCAGCCAATGGTACCATAATTGAGCCTGTATAAATCAAGCCAAGCTCCTAGGTATGGTAATAGACAGCAGGCTAAAATTTGATGTTCACATCTCCCAAACCATCAAAAAGTCCATGCTAAAATGGGTGCTCTTTATAGAGCCAAACCCTACCTAACACCCCAAGCCAGATTAGCCACTGCTCGATCTCAACTGCTGTCTACCCTTTCTACTGCTCATACACATTCACAAACTTATGCAAAACCAATCTTCATAATCTTGAGTCCTGCTATAACAAAATAGCAAAGTTTGCCATGAATCACCCCCACAAAACCCATCATTGTTCCACTCTTCAACAACTCGGATGGCTAGAACTCCCCAACCTGCTAACACTCAACCAACTTTCTTTCACCCACAAAATCATTCCTAACCCAAATAACTGCCCAGCAATTTACACCCTAGTCCAACTACAGGTAAACACCAAGTCCCTTAGGTCTACTGATAAGCCACTGCTCAAAATTACACAATCCCACAGCTACCATGGAGACTCCCTCTACTCTAATAAAATAGCTAAGTCCTGGAATGCTCTTGCTTTAAGCATACAAAAACCATGCACTGCTGTTCTTCCTTCAAAATAAAGCTAAAGGAATACCTTAAAGATAACTGGTTCTGTACATGCTGTTCACCAGGATAAACTCAGCTCAGGATGATTTTACTACTCAACTTATTTTCTATGTCACATCTACAAAGATGTATGTTACTCAATGACACATCCTTATTGTATAGCATGCGTAATTGTACAATGCTCCAAGTCAAGTTTCAATTTTTATACTAATCCAACCAAGAAATAATGATATACGGCTCAACAATTCTTGATTCAAAGACCTATGGTCAAATGTTCCAAATTTTCTTACTTTATTTCCTCTGTATCAATATGTCCTTGAATCAATTGTACTATGTTTATTTCATTTTATTGTATGTTATATGCTTATTTCTGATTCTTTTTTAGTTTGTATTAATATTGTAGTTTTACTTCTATGCATTCTTACTGGACCTTTTCTCCCTGGGTATCCATTGAAAATGGGCTACTTGCCCAGTCGGACAGTACCTGGTTAACAAATAAAATAAATAAATCAATAAATAAACGATGTAGCAGAACTCTGAACTTAATTACCAATTGCTTCTCTATGTAAGTGTACTTTTATTTGTAGTACTCATCAATTAGAGACAACACAGCTGATTGTTATGAGTGAGTTTTTGTGCTCTGTGTTATTTGTATTAATAATGTTTGTTTTTCTTTTTTTCTACAATTTTGTTGATATCTATGTTGATTGTGCTGGGATTGCTTCAGCTAGGGTTATTTGTGTTTGGATGTGTATAGCTTAAGCATGTTTTACTTTTTGTGAAAATTACTTTCTAGGTTCTTCTTTTTGTGAATTGTATATATGTAGGACATGAGTTTAAATGTACATAGTGGAAGTATATATATTCTTCTATGCTGTACCATACTTATTTACTATGTTGGTTTGCTTTAAATTAATTCATCCATATTAGCTGGTTCCAGCCAAGCTATAATAAAAAAAATTGCACTTTATCTGCTTTTACTGTATTTTTGTTTCTTCCTACTTTATTACCTTATTTTGCTTTTGCCTCTTTTTAAAAGTACTTAATTGTGTTTATTTTGCTGCATTTATTACTGCTTGGTAGTAGCCTGATTAAATTGTAACTGTTATTCTAAGTCTTTTGGTTATCGCACTTGGGCTTCAGACCAGTTGTTTTACATTAAGAAGGTTTGTGGTCTGCACTGTTGTGGTAGGACAGGTAGCTACATCCTTCAAAGTTGGGAATTGCTGATTGAAGGCTCAGTGTCTGTTATTCTAAAAGTGTATTAGTTCTGGTTTAAGCACTTGGGCTCCAGGCCAGTTATTTTGCATTAAGAAGGTTTGTGGTCTGCACTCTTGTGGGAGGTGAGGCTAGATTCTGCCCTTCTGAGCTGGGAATTTCTGGTTAAAGGCTTACTGTGCCTGCTTACTTGAACAGTTTTTTTGATATTGGTGCACCTTGTCTGCTGTAGCATAGACTAGATTCAGGCCTGCTGAATCTAGCTTTGTTTGTATAACTTGAGCACTGATCCAGGCCATCTTTTTTGGAGAAGGTTCCCCTGCACCCTAGTGGCAGGAGTGTGCAGTTAGAACTTGTCTGATTGAAGACTGCTGGAACAGGGCTCAGTTTTGAGTTTTTTTACTGGTTAATTGAGTAATTTATTTAAATCAGTTTGCTCGTTTTCTATTGTTATAGAAAAAATTGCACTTTATTCATCTGCTTTTACTGTAATTGTGTTTCTTCCCACTTTATTAACTTATTTTGCTTGTGCTTCTTTTTAAAATTACTCAATTGTATTATGCTGCTGCAGTTATTACTGCTTGGTAGTAGCCTGATTAAATTGTAACTGTTATTCTAAGCCTTTTCGTTTAAGCACTTGGGCTTCAGACTAGTTGTTTTACATTAAGAAGGTTTGTGGACTGCATTGTTGTGGCAGGACAGGTAGCCTACATCCTTCTAAGGTGGGAATTGCTGATTGAAGGCTCAGTGTCTGTTACTCTAAAAGCACATTAGTTCTGGTTTAAGCACTTGGGCTTCAGGCCAGTTATTTTACATTAAGAAGGTTTGTGGTCTGCACTCTTGTGGGAGGAGAGGCTAGATTCTGCCCTTCTGAGCTGGGAATTTCTGGTTAAAGGCTTATTGTGCCTGCTTATTTGAACTGTTTCTTTCTGAAATATGTGTGCCTTGTTTGCTGTAGCCCAGAAGTTAGTAGTTTATTGGCCATTTTGGGCTAATTTCTATCTCTTTCATTTCCCTGCTATAAAAAACGCATTTGTACTTTTTTGCGCTTGTATTCAGCTCAGCAAGTGCCTGCCAGGTGTTCTGCAGAGTTCTACAGCAGCAGAGAGACAAAAGAGAGACTTTGGAGTGATTAAGTATCATTTTTCTGCTTTTTCTTGCTGTCTTTAACTAATTCTGCCTAAAACACCGATTGTTTAGCGTTTCTGTGATTTAAAAAGCTTGTTTCTGCTACATATTGTACTTATTTGCTGCCTGCACTTGAACTAAGTCATTTTTGTGTTTAAATAATCTGTTTAACTGTTGTAGGCTGCACACTAAAGTGCGATAGCCATTTCTGTGCATTTGAAGTGTTTTTTTTATTGTATCTGCTTTATTTTCTGAAAAAACAAACAAAATAAAATAAAAACAAAAAAATATATACTTGTTTCCTGCCTTTCTGAACTAGTATAGTCCAGTTTTCAGGTTATTGCTGAATTTAGGGCTGTATTACAAGTTTCTGTGCTGCTCATACCTTACTTGGATAGAAGGAAGTTTCTCTGCTCACCTGTGAGAGAGGGGAGCTTTGAGCAGCCTGTCTATCCCTGGAGGAGTGGTTTCAACCCAGAAGTTAGTAGTTTATTGACCATTTTGGGCTAATTTCTATCTCTTTCATTTCTCTGTTATAAAAAACGCATTTGTGTGGTTTTGCGCGCCAGGCAGCACCAATTAGCTAGGGTTAAACTATTCCTGGCTCCACGAAGTCTACTCTTCAATTGTTCCCTTGGAACTAGACAAGCTCTCAACTTAAGCACTCAAACCATTCATTTCACAGCTCAGCACTTGCTCAAAACTCATAGCAAGCACTAATTAACCCTAGCACTAGACCCACCTATACTGTCCAGAAGGACAAGGCTCTCTATTCATCCCTACCAGCCAGTCAGTAAAACAGCTCACTTTGCCTATTCAGGCATGTCCAAAGGGCAGTTTCAGGTGTACTCCCCAGTCCAACTGGTGAATCTGGGCATTTTGAGGCAATGTTACAACTGCTTCATGTACACAGACAGTCCTCTCCTCCTACCACCAAACACTAATACATGCGAGAGATGCAATTACACAGCCAAACTGGAGGCAAAGCTCTCTCAACCCAAGACTGGAACTGACAGTCAAGAGGAGAAGGGAAATACTTGCAACACACCACCAGTCTGACATAGACCTACTAAACCAACACCGACAAATAACACACATAAGTACACGAAAACATACTCGGAGGCTCTAAATAAAAATCTGCACAAGCAACAGAGACCTCCAAAGCAGACATTCAAGCAACCTCCAGACCCCATCACAAACCATGAAACACATACTTTACATAATCAGTGTGCCAGGCAATCACAGCCATTAATGCAAAATAACATACCCAACACACTAGTAATAGGCGACTCTATAGTCAGGCACACTGATGTCCCACTAACTAGGCTGGCCAAGGAAAAGGTTATAATTAGCTGCCTGTCGGGTGCCAGGATCCGCCACATAACACAAGCACTCAGGTCACTCCAGAACAAGTACAAATACGACTCTGTCATTGTCCATGTTGGCGTGAATGACCTGAGACATACCTCACTGGACTACATGAAAAGAGACATGGAAGAGCTCTCTGATCATGTAGCCCAGGCTGGTATGACCCTGATCTTGAGTAGCATCCTGCCCTCACCAAGAATGATGCCACAGTATAAATAAAAAATGATCAATTTCAACAATTGTCTAAGCTTCTGGTGTCATTCAAAGTGGATCCAGTATCTGTCCGCCTGGGATGACATGCTCGACAAGCCACATTGCTTTGCAAGAGATGGCTTGCACCTGTCACTCTTAGGCTTTCAAATACTGGCCAAGGCTTTTGCCACCCCCATAGTGCCTTTTTTAGGCAAGGCTCAAAAGACAAACCCACCACCGTAAATAGCACAAGTAACCAAAAACTGAGGCTAATGCTACTCAACGCCAGAAGTCTAAACCTCAAAATGCATGAACTCGAGGCACTCCTCAGTATGGAGAACATTGATATCTGTGTAATAGCAGAAACCTGGTTTAAGGCTGCAGAGAGCACCCCAGCACTACCAGGCTATATATCATACCATACTTTTCGGCCACAGAACCCAGACTGAAACACAAAAGGCAGGGGTGTATCCATATTCATCAAGGATACCCACACCTCCAGGTTAGTGGTGCAGCACGATGCCTCAGAGATCATCCATGTGCAACTAACAATGGCCAAAACTGCAATTCAAATTGTAGCTTGCTACAGATCACCTACCATGACCCAGGACCCCCATTCCACGTTTCTGGAGACACTGGAAAATATGAAGGTCCTACCAAACGCCCTAATATTGGGTGATTTCAGTTACCCAAATATTAACTGGGAGAACTATTCAAGTACTAACTCCCTTGCCCAACGCTTCCTAGAATTTATAAACTCGAACGCCCTAGATCAACTGGTCAACACCTCCACCAGAGGTGACAACATATTGGACCTGGTCATCACCAACGTGGGTGACCGGTGTTCCACACCGGAGGTAAACCCCTCACTCTGGATATTCACATTCCGCCCCCACCCCCAGTCAAGGAAACCACAGTGAAAAAGCTTTTCAAAAGCAAACTTCACGTTACTTAAGACTGAGGTGGAAAGGTTCACAGCCCCCATGCTAAAGGACAGTGCTGTCCAAGCTGCTGAATCCCTTACAGAGGCACTCAATGAGCACCTGCAAGAATGCATGGATTGTGCTATCCCAAAAGAAACCAAGACTCACTTCTCCGAGAAAAGGAAACCAGTCTGGTGGACCCCTGCCATAAACAAGCTATACAATAGAAGGAGAAAAATAGTACAGAAAAGAGTAAAATTCCAAGAAGGAAAGACATCCCTAATCAGTATCAGCAAGAAACTACAATCCCTCATAAAATCATCCAAGGCTAGCTTCAAAAGAAAAATTACCAAGGACTCCAAAGATAACCACAAAGCGTTCTTTAGCTATGTCAAGAACCTAAGTGGAAACTCTCAGATCTGGTCTGAGTTAGTGCAGAATGGCACAAAATACACTGAACTGACTGATATTGCCAACATTCTGGCAGACAAGTTTAGTGCAAACTTGACCCCCTAAAGGGTCCATAACCATACTAGAAGAATGTAGAGCCCCGGCAATCACTGACACACAGGTTAAAACAGCCCTATCCAAAGCCAAAAACGCAGCTTCAATGAAACCAAACAGTGTCCCAGGCTGTGTCGTACACGAACTCCAAAATGAACTAACCCCTCACCTAAACACACTGTTCAAACTCAGCCTCTCTGCAGGCTATGTACCCATAGAGTGGCACACAGCAACAGCTATCCCGCTCCACAAAGGTGGAGCCACAACGGACCCTGGCAACTATCGGCCCTATAAGCCTGACTAGCCTGGTCTGCAAGGCTATTGAGCACATCATCATAGAACTCATTAACAGAGACATTCGGAACCTCCAAACATTGGACCCTACCCAGTTTGGCTTTAATAAGGGCAGATTATGCCTCCTAAACCTGGTGGACTTCTTTGAGACAATTAACAAGGCTTTAGACAAGGGAAAGGAGGTCCACACAGCCTGCCTAGACCTTCCAAAGGCTTTTGACACCATTCCCCATTCTGGTATTATAGACAAGCTCACCAGCCTGAACATAAACCCATACATCACGAGATGGGTTGCCAATTGGCTCACAGTTAGAACCCACATGGTGAGAGTTGCAGGCTCTAGGTCCGATTTTAAACCAGCTACAAGTGGCGTGCCCCAGGGCTCAGTCCTGGGACCCCTCCTGTTCAGTATATACTTCTCAGAGGTACAGGCAAGCAAAGGAGGACTATGGCTGACCAAGTTCGCAGATGACTGCAAACTGGGGGCCATAATTGACTCTCCATCTGATACAGACATCCTCCAGAAGGGTCTCACTGAGATGGATACCTGGTGTCAAAATCATGGCCTCAAGCTAAATGTCAAAAAGTGCATAGTCATCCCCTTTGGGAAAAACAAAGTACCCGCAAACTACCACATACGTGGTAGTCTCCCAAATACAGAAAATGTAATAAGGGATCTGGGGACCCAAGTAGATAGCATTCTTTCCTTTGATTATCATATTGCCAAGGTGGTTAGAAAATCCTTCTATGTAGCCCACCTAATTACAAAAGGGTTCACATCTAGAACAAAAGAGGTTATTGTGCCCCTGTACTCATCACTCATAAGACCAATCATAGAGTACAATGCCCCATTTGGGATGTACCTTACAAGACACCTGCAGCAGCTGGAAAGACCACAGAAGTACCTCACCAAGAGGATTACTGGCCTCAAACAGATGCCCTATGCAGCCCGACTGAAGAAACTCCAGCTGTACTCAGTTGCATACCGCTTACTCAGAGGTGATTTCTGCCTGACATACAAGGCCATGTCCAACCCAGAATTGATGGACATACTCCACCTAAAAAAAAAAAAATCCCCGAGAGCCACATGCTCTAAGGATCTAAACCTCACCACAGCGATAAACAGGACATGCTGGAGTGATAGATTCCTGTCCCAGAGACTCCCCATGCTTTGGAACAGGATTCCAATCTACATTAGGCAGAGCCCCTCACTAACACTCTTCAAGAGAAACCTTGACGAGTGGATGGGAAACAGAAAACTTACCCTTGGGATCACTGCAGTAGCTCTGCTGGACAGAGGCACAGTGAACTAATCTAAGGGGGTGGCGAAAGCCAACACATTCTGGCTAGGCTTATAGATGCCCTCAGGCAGATAGCCTAGTACTTACCCATGAACATATTTTGTGTTATATGGTTTGGGAATGTTTCATTTTATGATTTCATTATATATGTATTTCCTTTGTAAACTGGGATAGGCTATCTGGGTCAATGCAGTGACGCATTTTCTGAGGCATCTCAGGGAATAAAGGTCCACGTATTAGCAGAACAATGCAGGAAATGAAACATAAATAAAAGACATTTCTAAGCACAGTTAGGGAATTTAATGTTATTGTGTTTATATTTTAAGAGACCTTATATAACAAAGTGTTAAAATACTTTCAGAAGTATCAGAAATACAAAAGAACGCCATTAATTAGCAGTACTTTTTATTGAATATGCTGAGGAGTAAGCCTACGAGTCATAAGTTACTTTTGGGAAAATATTGTAGTACTGACAATGTGAAGTGGTCAAAGAAAGGATTAGGGATTTATAGTTTGATGTGAGAAGAGCGAAGAGAAAAAGCATTGCTGAAAAATACATTATTAGAGTACTATATTTAGTATTGGAGAAGCTCTGAATCAGTTCTGTGCACAATTCCAACTTTCGCTTTTAATGGGATAATTTTCAAAGACCTAAAAAAAGTGTTTTGTCTGACTGAGCTCTGATATAACAAGCCACAGATTTCCTTAGTTAGTTGCATAAACTTAATATAATGAATCATCAGAATGGCTGGTGCATTTTTTTAAGAGAAAGTATATGTTTTGTGACCTTAATGGTCTAAAAGGTTCATCTTGATGGGCAAGTCCTTGTAATGCAGGGTCTATATTTGGTTTATGCATAACATAACAAGAAAGTTTAAGTTGTACTAATGTGAGTTTATTGTGAAAACAAGCCAGTTACGTTTTTGTGGTACATGATAGTGATAAAGTTTATTAGGTAAGTTAGCTGTGAGCTTTGCTGTTTTGTTGTGTTAGCACCAATCTATGACTTTTGTTTAATACAGAAGAGGAATAAAGGAGAGTAGGTAAAAAAAAAATAATAATAATTGTGACAGTTACAAGGCATGCAGGGCCATTTAGACAGGTTTTCCTCCGGGTGCTCCAGTTTCCTCCCACATCCCAGAGACATGCTGCAGGTGGATTGGACACTCTAAGTTGGCCCTAGGTGTGAGTGGATGTGTGTGTGCGCCTTCTGTGGAAGGTTGGGCACCGGGCTGGCAACTCGACACTGTAAAACTCCACTGGCAATCATGAGCGGACAGGTGATCCACTGTAGCGACCCCTGGGAAAAGCCGAAAGAAGAAGAAGAAGATAACATATCTAGTTTCTTAGGTATTTTGAAGACTGCATTGTCAATATACTGATCAAAATTAGGTTATGATTATTATAACTCGTAGCAGAATGGTTTGTGTTACTCATTCTATCATAATATTTCTATTGGATGTGATTTTAAATGTATTTTTGTTTGTGATGATGGACTATTAGAGAGCAGAATGTTTGTTTGTTGTTGATTTAGTAATAGTGGTGAAGGTTTTTTTTTTTTGTTTGTTTTTTTTTTTTTTCTTTTTCTTCTTTTTCTTGAAGGGCTAGATATGTTATTGCTTGAAAGGTTTTTCTAGTGGTTTGTCTGAGCAGATGATGATAGTATTCTGTGCATTATGTATTAAAGTGGATTTGATAACTTTTTTGTACCTGTTCTTAGTACAGATGTTGCATACCAGTAGAATGAGAATCGAAATTTGGTGAATTTCCTCTCTAATGGGTTTGAAAGATAAACATTTTTCTTGATATTGGGCTACTTCTGCTGTTGGCGTTACATTATTTTGTGCTTTTACACCATTTGTCCATCTGGTAGTAGTTTATTGCAGGTATGTATGCTATTAAGCATGCATCTTTTCAGTATCCCTGTCCCTAATGTCAAAAAGCCCCTCCTACTCTTATCTCATTTGACTCTGTCAATAACTACAAGATCATGCATATTCAAAGGTTCCGAAGTAAATACACACATGCACACACACTCACAAAAGTCTCACTTCCCATAAAGAAGTCATAGATTCAACAAAACTAGAAGCTCATACATATAACACATTACATAGATCTCCCAATTACTACAGTAAATCACTAATACACTGTGTCTATAGATGGGTGAGCTTATAATAATAATAAAATTATTGGATGCTAAAACTGAGCCTAGGGAGTCTCATTAACCCCTAAAGCAGACATTTAACCTGACAGCTCTTAAAAACATAGCAGTAATTAGTGATTTCTTACCTGACCTTACTCAGAGTTTCTGGCACTGTCATGCTTTTGCTAAGGGACAAATTAAGGACATGTCAATCAGGTTAAGAAAGATTAGGGGTAATGATAACATGGTTGTTACTCACATTGGAAGAAACATTTTAGGAAGATCTTCTCTTTTGGGTATACAATAGTATACGGTAGTATCAACTATGTATGAAAAAAAATGTGGTCTCTGAAATCTTCTCATTATGTCATACAGCAGCCACATATGAAGACAAATGTTTGTTACTGTGTCACTGGCTGAAGACACAGTGTCACAGGAAGACAGATGCAGTGTCAGTCAGCTAGAGTGAGATCTGCAGCTGACAGACATACTTTGCACCTTATGGCTTTCACTTCTGTTCCTGAGGAGTACAAGTAATGAATATTAACTTAACCCAGTAGTTTACTTCAGTCTTATTCAGATTCCTAACATTTTGAAAACTACACAATAAAAATGGAGGTGAAGGTAACTTTGCTAGTTGTTAGACATTTGAATATTATACTAGGTGATTTATAAACATTCCTGGGCTAGGACAATGTTAATACCTTTACCTTATTTTAAAGTTCCAAGATGCTTATCTTCTCCAGATCATGTAATGTGGGATTCTGTCTTCCTTTAAAAATAATTTTTAGATAGGGTGCTCATAATTTCACCCCTGGTATGGCTGGCCTATTGGTCTTAGAAAAGGTAATAAAGTCTAGGGGTAGGGACTGGAAGGTGTAAATGTCCACATGATTTAGATGCCTTGTACATTCTATGATTCACTGATTAGCACAAAATCCAGGGTATACTTCATTTTATTGCTGTCGATCTGATTAAATAGATGTTAATGTTTTGATAGTTGTAAAACATCAATGAAAAGCTAGCAGCTGAGAAAACAACTCATGACTGGAAATTATTCATACTATATTTAGGTCATAAGTTCACAAGTGTACAGCATTTGGTACCAAACCAAATGTCTTGCCTTTTTTAAAGTAGAAAGAGAATCTGACTTCTTAATTTCCAAAGGTAGACTATTCCACAGTCTAGGAACTGAGTTCTATATTTAAGTCTCAGGTCAGTTCTGACAATATTAACTTTAAATGTACAGTTATTATGTCAATGTCTTCTTTCACTTTAATTAATATTAGCATTGAACATAGCCTGAAGGAATTTATTAGAGAAAAGTGTAAATTCAAAAATAAATTTACCTTTGAGATATCTATATTATACAGAATGTAATTTTAAATAAATGTATCTTTTTGTGTAGGAGAATTTGTTACAAATATTCTAATTCTGTTAGCAAACTTACATTGAACCCTTTTTTTGTAATTTATCCAAATGGCCATTATTATTAATACAGAAGACACTATTATATTCATGTAAAAATCTAATGTAACTTTTATGTAATGTCACAACATGCTGATCAACCTTAACAGAAATATTTATTAATAAGAAACCTGTTTCATGGCTTTAACTGTGATTTCAATGACATGTTTAGTTAATTTTTGATGAAATTAATATTCCCATGTCCCTCTAATCTGAGACCTCAAGTAATTGTGTAGTAAAATGGGTGAGTTTTTATTTTTAAATAAATACAATATCCCCACTCCTATATATAATAAGTGTAGTTCTAGTATTGTTGGCCCAACACCTATTAGTGTAGTCATAATCATCTTATGAAGTGAGAGCAAACCCCATCTTACAGTCATCAGCCATGTATTACTCTGAAGTTAAACAATAGTGGGCCCAGCACTGAACCTTGTAGAACTGCTGCTGCTGTATTTTTATCTGTAGCAGTAGATGCACATGAACCATATTTTTCTTATAATATCTAATCAGCTTTTTATCTTACCAATATGGAAATGTATTGTGAACTTTGCTATTAATACAAGACAGCTGTAAAGGGGTCTGTATTATGTAATGGGAAAGTGAATTCACCGAACTGCATCTACATCGGAAATGCAGTTCAGTGAATTTGCTCTTGTGGGGGACTGCACCCCCACAACCCCCACTAATTTTATCTATCAACTCAAAGATCACACTACAGTGAGGAAAGGGCATCATTTCCAATCTTCACTGTACTGTGATCTCACCATCAACAGTTCGCTGAACTGCATTTCCGATGTAGATGCAATTTGTCGAACTCACTTTTCGATGACATAATATAGACCCTTGTAAAAAACTAGTCAAAATTATTTCTAATAGATTATAACCACAATCCATAGGTAATGCCTCTATGTTCTAATATATATTTATAATAATGTTCTTAATAGTATTATAATCAATGTTATAACAATTTCATTTAGAAAATGAAGTTGTAACTACCAAAAAAATCTCAAAAACTTAGGGAGTTATGATCAGACATTCCTAACGGCCAGCGCTAATGTTGCCAATTAAATTTTGGTCATTAGGTAAGATTAGCTCCAAGATTTTATCTTTCCTAGGGTTGGTAAATACCAACTGAGTCATGCTGTGAAAACTAATAATTTTAATAAATTTCCTGGCAAAATTGTTTCAAGAATTGAGTGTCAACCAGTCAATGTCCGGGTAGTTAATATCACCCAATAAAATTAAACTATCATAAACTAGTCTTCATTCGAGGATATCAGGAAATTCCTTATGTTTTGCAATGTCCATGTTAGGTCTTATATAGTAAACTAAAATTCTAATGATAATCCTAGATGTTAATAAATGAATCATTAAAGATTCATTACTTACATCAGAAAATACTAAGTCAGAGTGAATGGAATCCCTTACTAAAATGAGAATACCTCCACCTCAAAGTAACCCATCAAATTTCTTAAATCCCTGGATTATTAATTCATTAAAATTCAATGTTTCATTAATAATCACCAAGTCATAATTCATATTAAATGCAAGAAATTTCAATTCATCAAATTTGTTACCAATACTCTGGGCATTACAAAAGTAGGTGCGTAAGTGTTATGAGATCTTTCTCTAATAGCCTGGTATTCTGATGTTTCCCTAAAAAGCCTTGATTAAATTACAAAATTTTCTAGATAAAAAAAGTCAGTACCATAATGACTTAAATGCAATAAATCTTGAGAAAACATAGAAAAGTCATAAACAAACTCTTCCCATGTAGTGATAATTCTGAAATTATAAAGTGTGCCCATTTGTCTTAACTAAATATTAAACAACTGAGATTTCATATACATATATACTGTAAAAATCACTCCATTTAACTTATGGAAGAAATTTCACTGAAAATAATTTTAACAGAGTTGCTCTCTAACATCTTGAGAATATACAAAACTGCTTGCTTAATAGATTTAATGGTATAGTACTCATGTCATTGGTACCTGCACGTATAATAATCAGCCCATACTTTGTTCTATCCTTAATTTTCCTGAGGTAATTCATAGTACCAAAAATGGATTATCAGCAACCTTCAATATACGCTGCAGTCTATCCATCCTGCCTAAGATTATTTTCACGTAATTTGACTTTAGCAGCAATGTTTCATGATATGCAAGAAGCACCTAGGGTGTTCGTTAAACCAAGTACATTTATACTAGATAAACATTCCATTATTGAGACTTATGTGAATGTATGTGACGAACAGATCAGAATGATGCTTAATGAGAAACACACATCATGTTGTTATAATTTGAATGCTGAGGAATATAGACCACTGAATGACCTTAAACATCTAAAATCTATTGAGATCTGCCCTGTAGATAAAGGCGGACCGATAGTAGTTATGGACACCAGTTTGTATTTAGAGTCTATAGCTGAGCTGTTGAGAGATGACTACTTCAATTGATTACAAAGATGCAACTGACAGCTATTGTTGATTGGATTGGTGTGTTGCTATTTGCTCTATTGATTACAGGTACCATTAATGAAGATTTATTCAAATATTTTTCAGTTGAGCATCTGGTTGCCCTATCTTATACAGACTTCCGGAGATACATAAAAATCTGTATCATCCTCCCATGCAACCTATTTATTTATTTATTTATTTATTTATTTATTTCATTTATTTTATGATTCCAAATACTGTGGGTATTGGTTATGTAAGGTCTTTTTTATCACAATATGTGAACATGCCCAATAGTAAAACTGAGCTTTTACATGCTTTTCTTGAACTGGTATTAGAGAACAATGCCTTTGTGTTTGGTCAGGAATATTTTTTGCAGAAGGTTGGAGTGGCTATGGGCACAGCTTGTGCCGATATCTACACCAACCCTGTATTAGCATACAGGGAACAGACTAAGGTCCTTAAAGATAATATATATGTACAACATGTCATTCACTATAAACATTTTGTTGATGACATTTTTTTGCTTTGGGAGGGTAGTATTGGACTACTTGATGAGTTTTATTTCTTTTTTGGCAAAGGTCGACGGACTTTTTAAGCTTCAGTAGTAAGATCTCCTTAGAATCCATTGATTTTTGGACATTACTAGTTTAATACAAAAATATGTAAGAAGCCATGTAAAAAGAATTCAGTGTTGCACAAGAGCAGCATGCACCCCAGACATATCCCCAGGAATGTCCTGAGGGGACAGTGTCTTAGGGTCATGTGTTTACACACTGATGAGACCTCGTTGAAATATGCATTGAAGGAGTTTAAGACAGATTTTTTTAAAACATGGGTATACTGAGACAGACATAGATGCCTGTATACAGAGAGTCAGATCGGAAAGAGGAATTATAGCTAGAACATACTTTTCTGATTTTACTGCTCCTGCAATGACCCCTGGTCCTGTATCTGGAAGTAATAGAACCGCTAGATGTGTTTTGACATATTCTAGTGACATTAATATAATTATAGACATCCTTTTAGTTTTCATAATGGCATCTCTCTGAAAAGACAACTCTGCTATAGGAATAATATAGATTGTGCTAACCTATCTAATTCTTCACACTCTGGCACTTTTCCATGTAGGAGCTGTAGAGCATGCCACTATATATATTCTGGCCATATGTTTGAGCACCCAATATTGAAGCATACCATAGATTTTTCTTTTTACACTGACTGTAGAACTGTCAATGTGATTTACTATGCGCTTTGCCAAGAATGTTTTGCCTTTTATATATAGGTAAAACCAACCAGTGTTTCAAAGATATGATCCTCGTACATTTAGGTAAGATCAGGAATGTGAGAGACACTAATGCATTGTTGTGCATGTCCAGAAGTCAGGGACACACCATATGTTCAAGTTTCTTGCCTTGGAGATTGTTAAGCTAGGTGTTAGAGGGGTACAATGTTAAGAACATCACTGAGGCTAGAGAAAAGAGCTGGATACTTCAGTTACAATCCTTTAAACCACCAGGTCTAAATGACTCCATGACCCTGAAACCAGTCCTTAAAATGCAACCTGTCTTACACTGATTTTCATCAGGGTTTAGAGAGTATTTATGGATATGAAATTATTATTTTTTATTTTTCATTTTTTATTATCATTATTATATAGTTTATGGAGGGAAGTGCAATAGTCTTAGATTAGTTTTTGTCCTGTGCTGTTTGCATGAATTCTATGAACTCTATGAATAAGAGTAGAATGTGTGCTCTATAGTGCTGCTGTTTGAACTACATTGTAGTTTTTTGTGATGTCATTGTTGAGAGACGTGTTTTGTATCAGCGTTTGCTGATTAGGTGGTGAATATCCAAGGTGATTTATTGTATCTCTGTTCTTATTTGTCAGTTTGAGTCTGTATTAATGAGCTGGGATGTGATGGTTTTGTATTTAAGAGACTCTGAAGTTTTTACTTGTCTGATGAAGCATTTGTTAGTTTAATGCAAAAGCGTTTACCTGTGTAATGTCATTGAATAAACAGAATTTTTAAAGTTTTTTTAATGTTTCTTTAAAGTTTGTTTTACGTTTAGTTGCCGTGCAGGTCACAGTTAGTTGTATGTTTTGAAGTTAGCTGATTGTTAAAAGAGCTTATTTGAACTTAATTTTTTTTGAGGTTGTTGCTGCAAATATTTTTGCATGCTGTGTGAGTATGGGATTGTGGGATTTCTTTGTAGTTATTAGTTTGCTTGGTTGAGTTTAGTGATTAATAAATGCTGTAAGGTGTTTTTGATTATTTAGGTGATGTTCTTTGTGTTTCACTGTTGCAGTCATTACATTTGGGTAATCTGCTGGCAGGTTGCCCTCAGTCGGCCTGAATAACAAAGTCTTGGGTCCTGCGTCGGTTGCTGTCTCCTCTACCATGACGTCAGGTCATCAGGGGTATAAAACATGCAGCCGACGCCATTTTAATCAGTCTTTCTTGCCGTGCGGTGTCCGAAGCAGAAGCAGTTTGCAAGTGCCGGTCGGCCAACTCCTGAAATTTTCGTTTTCGAGTTTCAGAACCGAAGTCCTCAAACTAAGGCTAAGTACCCCGCTGGGGAAACTTTTTCTTGCTTCTTACCGATGTCAGTAAAAGTTAATAATTGCATTACTTGTGGGTATCAAATACCTCATAAGGATTTTCATTTGTACTGTATTCCTTGCCTAGGCCCTGACCACAACGTGCCTTACTGTCTTTTTTGTGCTAAATTTAACCAACGCACTATAGTGTCGGTATATTTTTGCTTCTAAATACTTTGGTTCAAGATTTAACTATCCAGAAATGTCGTCGGTTATAGGTTCATAGGTTCATAGGTTCATACTAGGCTATCTGCCCAAGGGCATTTATAAGCCTAGCCCATAGTTATGTGGCTTTCGCCACCCCTTTAGTTTGAATAAAAACTATGCCTATCATTTTGCTGTGCCTCTGTCAAGCAGTGACACTGAAGTAATCCCTGGGGTATATCTGCAATCTCCCATCCATTGGTCAAGATTCCTCTTGAACAAGGCCAGAGAGGTGCTCTGCCTCACATGTACCGGGATTTTGTTCCACAGCATAGGGAGTCTCTGGGTGATGAATCTGTCCCTCCAGCACATTCTATTTATAACCGTGTCAAGGTTTAAGTCTCCGCCCTTGTGGTTCTGAGGGATCTAGATTTTTGAGGTGAAGCATATTCATCAAATCTGGGTTTGACATGGCCTTATATGTCAGGCACAGGTCACCTCTGAGCAAGCGGTATGAGACTGAATAGAGCTGGAGTTCTTTCAGTCTGGCAGCATAAGACATATTTTTGAGACCCTTTATCCTTTTGGTGAGGAACTTTTGGGGCCTTTCAAGCTGCAGCAGGTGTCTGGTCAGATACATTCGAACGGGCATTGTACTCAATCATAGGTCTAATAAGTGATGAGTACAGGGGACGATGACCTCCCTTGATCTAGATGTGAATCCCTTCATGATCAGGTGGGTGATATAGAAGGTTTTCCTAACTACTTTAGCAACATGAGTGTCAAACGAAAGGCTACTGTCAACCTGGGTCCCCAGATCTCTGATGACTTTTTCTGTGCAGTGGATTGCCACCTATATGGTAGCTAGGGGTAACCTTGTTTTTCCCGAAGGGTATGACTATGCATTTTTTGGCGTTTAACTTCAGGCCATGGCTCTGGCACCAGTTATCCGTTTCTGTGAGGCCCTTCTGGAGGATATCTGTGTCAGATGTGTTTTCGACTATGGCGCCCAGTTTGCAGTCATCTGCAAACTTTGTCAGCCATAACCCTCCTGTGTTTGCTTGTACTTGTTAACAATCTGACTACCGGAATTCACACAAAAACACAAAGAAAAAGACAGAGACAGACTGTCGAGGACCAAAACCGATGACGAAGCTTCTCCTAAGCCAGTTGCCGGTTTGCTGGTACTCAGTGAGGTGGTTTCGCAGCCCCTGATGCCCGTTACTTTTGAGTCGCAGGCCTCTACCAAGACCCATTCGGAGTCCGGTATGCCATGAGATTCTTCAAGTATTGAACCCATGGATGTCTCTCCCTTGGATGGGTCCAGAGCCGCTGAGCAGGCACCGGCTTCTGAGGGTGTTTTCAGGCCTAAAGATTTGTATATTAAACCAACGCCATCATCAAAAACAAGGCCAAAACCAACTTCTATGTCTAAAAAACCGACGCATGAGCCACGTGCTCAGGCCCCTATGCCTAAAAAACAAATTATTAAAATGGCTGAGGATTTAATTACCTTGATCAGGGGTTCCCATCCCACTCCTGCTAAGAGGCCTAGGCAAGGCACTGATTATGAATCTTATTCCCCTTATGAGGACCCTGATGCAGAAGAATCCATCCCTTCTGCTTCTCCTCCTGAGGATTTTTCTTTTGGAGAGACTGTGTATGCCTTAAGGGAACATTTTCATTGGGAGAGTCAGGATTTTTCAGAACCCAAAAAGAGGCTTAGGGATTTTTTCCTTCTTCCTCAGCATAGGCCTTTGGCTATACCTCCTGTTCTAGACATTGTTGATGATGTTTTCTCAGAATCCAGCATGGCTCCTGATTCCCTGCCTCCGGCTCCTAGTAAGCCAGACAAATATTACAGGGTTCCTGACTCCCACAAGTTTCTTTTCAAAAATCCTACTGCTGACCCTGAAACAATTTTCTCAGGGTCCCTAGGGTGTTAAGGCTTCTACTGCTAAAAACCCTACCCCTTCTGATAGAGACTCCAGGGCGCTGGATAGATGAGATAAGAAGGTTTATACGTTTGCAACCCTGGCAATCATATGCTTAAATATCAACAGCATGTCATGGGCTTACTGAAACAGAAAATGATGTTGATTTCTGATTGTGTGGAAAATAAAGAGTTACAGGATTTATTGCATTCAGCTGAACAAGTTGGAAAGCATAATTTGCAATGTGGTTTTGATTCCTTGGAGGCCTCTTGCAGGGCTGCCATAACTGAGTCTGTGAAAAGAAGGCATGCTTGGCTCAAGGAGCAAAATCTGCCCGATCATGTTAAAGCTAAATTGTTGGATGCTCCTTTACAGCAGGACCGTCTGTTTGGTAATAAGGCAGAAGAAGTTTTGAAAAAGATGGAAGAGAAAGCTAAATCTATGCAAACTGTAAAAGATTTGTTGCAAGTGCAGCCACCCAGGTTCAGTAGGCACTGGCCTACTAAGAATTGGTCCTTTCCAGTACCCAACAGAGCTGCTCAGGTCAAACCCAGACACTCCAAAGGCTCCAGGTTTCAGTCACAAGGATCTTACAGGACAAAACAATGGGGTGCCTCCACCTCCAAATCAGGAAGTGTCAAAGCACCATCCTACGGTAAACAGTCTCAGTGACTTTCCTCTGCCATTTCCAAGCACTTATCTTTTGGCAGCCCCTTTGGGGGGAAAACTAGCACTTCTTGCTCAAAATTGGCATCTAATTACCCAGGACAAGTGGGTCTTAAATATAGTATCCCAGTGATACAGATTTCATTTCCACACGTTGCCAATTCCAAACGGATGGCCAGATCTGCCTCCATATCAGTGGGCAGAGGCCCAGAAACAAGTCATGTCCATCATGGATATGGGGGCTATTCAACCAGTTCCAGAAAAGGAAAAAGGACAAGGTTTTTATTCAAGACTTTTCCTGGTACCCAGAAAAGACAAATCATGGTGTCTAATTCTGGACTTATCCATTCTAAATACTTTCCTGGACATTCCAAAATTCAAGATGCTGACTCTACAACAGCTACTGCCTATGTTAGGCAAGAATGCCTGGTTGGTAACTCTAGACTTAAAAGAGGCTTACCTGCATATCCCAGTCAGGGAATCTTGCAGAAGATACCTCCGCTTCAAAGCAGGCTATTTGCATTACCAGTTCTCTGCACTGCCCTTTGGCTTATCTACTGTGCCCAGGGTCTTCACAAAGTGCCTGGCACCAGTGATTGCATTTTGCAGACAAAGAAACATTCAAATGTATCCTTATCTGGATGATCGTCTAATTCAGGCAGAGGACAAGGACACTCTTCTACAACATCTGGTGTTTGTAAAAAGGTTTCTAACATGCCCAGGGAACACCATAAACGAAAAGAAATCACAACTGGTACCCTCTCAAATAATTACATTCCTGGGTGCAAGCTTGAATACAACTGCCCAGATTGCTTACCTCATGCCAGACAAACAAATTCAACTGATAACATACTTCAAACAAGTGGCCACAAAAAACGAGCTATCTGCAAGACACATTCTGCAGGCTTTGGGGTTCATGGCATCCTGCATTCTACTAATTCGATATGCAAGACTGCATATGAGGAAACTTCAGTGGTACCTAAAAAGCTTATAGAGCCAACATTGTCACAGCCTGGAAACAGTGATTCCTCTCATTCCTTGCCTGCAACAGGAGTTCCTTTGGTGGGCAGAGGCCTGTCACCAAAACAAGGGACTGTCATTCATTCTACCCCCTGCCACCCAAACCCTGACTACAGACGCATCAGACTATGCTTGGGGGGCCCATCTGGCAGGGAGATGCATTCAGAGCGAATGGAGCCCAAATCAAATGCACCTACATATCAACCAGAAAGAGATGCTAGCTGTACAGAATACTCTGACAGCCTTCAAGGACTTTCTTCTTCCAGGGCAACTACTGATAAAGACGGACAACACCACAGTTATGTGGTACATAAACAAGCAGGGGGGTACCCACTCCTACCCCCTTTGCAGACTAGCCATGACCTTGTGGAACACAGCCTTGACTTACTAAATACATCTACAAGCTCAATTCCTGCCAGGAAAACAAAATACTCTGGCAGACGACCTAAGCAGAAATCTTATGGACCCACACAAATGGAAACTGGATCCACAAATCTTCAGCATATTGACACAAAAATGGGGGAGCCCAGACATAGATCGTTTTGCCTCTCCCCAAAACTATCAGTTAGACAAATTCTCTACAAGAATTCATCACAAAAAAACTTGGAAATTGGATGCTCTATCCTTCAGCTGGAAAAACCTATCAGTCTATGCCTTTCTCCCTCTGCCTCTGCTCTCCAAGGTTTTACTAAAAGTCAGACAGGAAAAAACAAAAATGATTCTGATTGCTCCAGACTGGCCTCGCCAACATTGGTACCCACTTCTAAGGAATATGTCATACCTTCCTCCGTGGTACTTGCCTCAGACATCTCATCTATTGTCTCAGCAGAACTATCAAATTCTGCACACTCAGGTCCAAGCTCTGAATCTTGCAGCATGGCTAATCAACTAATTTCACCAGTCACATCTCTCAGTAAATCTGTGATGGATGTCATTCTGGAGGCTAGAAGGCCTAGTACTAGAAAATCTTATGCTGATAAATGGAAGAGATTCTGTGCCTGGAATCAAGCACAAGGAATAAACACAGCAATGCCCAATATTCATCAGATTCTGCAATATTTAACTGAGATACTTCACAAGGGCCTATCCTTTTCTTCTATAAAAATCCATGCCTCTGCCATCTTGGCTCATTACAACACAGAGCCTCCTCTCTTTTCTCATCCCCTGCTAAAGCAGTACCTCAGAGGGGCCAAAAATTTGAGACTTTCCAGGACAGCACTGACTCCTGCATGGGACCTCAATTTTGTGCTATAAAAACACACCCTACCTCCTTTTGAACCAGCTGCTACTGCAGACATAAAATTTCTTTCTTGGAAGACAGCCTTTCTTTTAGCAGTCACTTCAGCTAGAAGAATTTCAGAACCACAGGCTCTCATGGCAGTGAAGCCTTTCATTATCTTTTATCCGGACAGGGTGGCCCTCAGAACCAATCCTTCTTTTATGCCTAAGGTGGAATCCAGTGTGGCTCTTAACCAGACCATTCATCTGCCAACTTTTTTCCCAAATCCGCAGAACAAGAGGGAGCAGATTCTGCATTCATTGGGTGTACACAGACAACTAAGGTTCTACTTAAACAGGACAAAATCTCTAAGAAAGTCTGAGCAACTACTGGTGGCATTTGCTGCAGGGGCAGAGGGGAAGGCTATCTCAAAGCAGACATAAGCTATTGTATTCGTTTCTGCTACATGCACCATGGTAAACCTGTCTTCATGGGGATCAGATCCCATTCCACCAGGGCTGCATCTACTTCAGCAGCTTTCCTCAGAGGGGTTCCTACCAGAGACATTCTAGAAGCTGCTACTTGAAACTCATTTCATACATTCACAAAACATTACCATTTACCTCTCTTTTCTAAATCCAGGGCAGGCTTTACCACTGCTGTCCTGCAGGGCCTTATAGCTGCTCTTAATGCTGCATAATTCCATCCTCCCATCCATAGCTTTGGGATTCTACCCAAATGTAATGACTGCAACAGTGAAACATGAAGAACATAGTACAGTTGTGTACACTTACCATAAATGTAGATGTTCGAGTGTATTCACTGTTGCAGTCCGGGTTACCCTCCCTCCAGCCCCCTTTCTTCACTACTGTTATACCTCTTCTTTCCTTCACTATGCTCAAAAGCCCTTTTGGTGTATTTGCTTTTAGTTGGAGGTAAATTTTTTGTGTTCTAAATTACATGCATATATATATATATATATATATATATATATATATATATATATATATATATATATATATATATGTATATATATATATGTATATATATTTTTTTCCTCCCCATTTGGGGGGCACCTGAAAAACTGATTAAAATGGCATCAGCTGCATGTTTTATACCCCTGATGACCTGACGTCATGGAAGAGGAGACAGCAACTGACGCAGGACCCAAAACTTTGTTATTCAGGCTGACTGAGGGCAACCTGCCAGCAGATTACCCAAATGTAATGACTGCAACAGTGAATACACTCGAACATCTACATTTATGGTAAGTGTACACAACTGTACTTTTCTGCTCACCATTTACTGTTTTAGTATATTTTGTGGCAATGTTTAGTTTGCTGTTTATGTTTTTGATCAGAAGCTGGGAATCTGCATATGTAATTTGTTTTCAGTAAACAAGTGGTCACATGGCATGATGAATATACTTGCAGAAAAAAATGTGCAAACTTCACTACTGGAAATATATATATCAGAGCGTTATAGAGATAAAAGAAAATATCTATGTGTACATATGGGTGTCATAAATAGCATAACAAGTCAAAGCAAAGAACTCGAGTTCCTTGTGACCAGGAAATGTGTATAGCTTCTGTACAGACATAAGGACAACCAAAATAAACTGCTATCATGTATGTTGAACAAAATGTTACCATGTAAGCATGCCCTTAATCTGTGGCAACATGCTATTGTGGTACTCACAAATTGTGTGTGTGTGTCTGTGCCTGTGTATATGTGCTTTTGAGTATATGGGGGATAGGTCACATAAGACCTAAATAATGTTAGACCCATTAGCTTGACCAGTACTCTGTGTAAAAATGATCATGTCACAATGGCACCTATCCAAGCTAACAAAGGGGATATATTTTTTATTAGTTATAAAACAGTTTGAGTAAGAAGATTTAAGTTTTGTAACGGTTTGAACAGATAATGGCAATATGCAGTGGAGCCTGAGATTGCATACTGATTATCTTTGACTTGCTAAAGGATTTGACTCTATTCCACAGATGTGGATAATTGACAGATCAAAACATTAAATCTCATATCATACATACATCAATGGGTAAAACACTGCTTAAGCAAAAGGACACGACTAGTAAGGGTGTGGGAGGTTGTAGGCACTTACTGATGACTTCATGATCAGAATGAATCATCTTTGGCTTACAGTTATAACTTGGTCCTTTTCTTCCCCTGTGTTATTCAGCATTGATCATACCAAGTAGTAAGCACTTAGAAGATGTTTTCACATCTCCAGATTCAACACCAACCAGCAATTCATGGCTCATAGCATCAGCCTATATAGGTCTGTTTGCAATTTTTTTCTGTCTCTAATTACCACAGAACTAGGTTTGATATCATTAGTAGAAGCTTCTGTTTGTTTTATTTGTAGTGAATGATATTCCCAAACAGGTATTCCTGAGATATCCAAACCAAAACAAAGCCTTGTAGTATTGCACTGTCACCTGTCTGAGAACTTTTACACCTCATCATTATCCCACATCAATCACTCTGTCTGCTCTATCTGTCCAGCCTCCAAACAATTGTTTCCCCTTTCCAAGGTTCGTAGCTTCCTTCATGTTCTGCAGCTTTTTTGCTAGCATCTTTGCTTGGAATGGTGACAGATGCCTGTCTTAAGTTTATGTACGTAATGCCCATGTCTTCTTTCAATCTCTTTCTTCACTAATACAGTTGTAGAATACATTCTGGTTCATTTCACATGAACTATTGCAGGATAAGTGTATGATTTTTCCAAAGATAGCTGTTATAGTTTTAGAATCCAAGTGCCAGAGTGCTGTAGAAAACTGAATCAAATAGGGTAAACACAGTAGTTTCACAAGATATTTATTTAAAAGATTAAATAATTTATTAAAGACATTACACATGTAGAAATGTTTGTAGTTGTCCTATGCCAGTGTTAGGCACAGGTTCTTAAAAATGATAGCAATTTCAGTGAAACAAATTCACGAACCAGTCTTTGCTGAAAAAAATGTGTCAGTTTAAGGTCCCACCACATATCTGAGCTTAGTGTATTTATTTGAATCTGTGGTAGCATACCGTATAGGCAACAATGGTTATCCACTTCATATAATTTGTTTCACTATTAAGAGGCCATATTGGTTTGCATAGTGAATTTATTTCCTTCTCTTTTTTATTCATATCAACATACATGAGCTTGAAATACCTAACAAACGACCATGAAAATTGTATATACCGAGTGTCATAACATAGATCTGTTTTAGAACAGATCTGCTTCTCTTATGTCAGATTGCATTTATGTAATACTTCTTTAAAGTCCAAGTATTTAGATGTGATATTCACTAATTTGAAAAGATAAAACAGATGCCCTTTAGAGACTTCATTGTTTTTTAAGTTTTCATCTTAAAAAAACAAACAAAAAAAACACTGGTACTTTAGCCTGAGTAGATTAAATAATGGATTATAATATACTGTTTTATAATTTTCACTTGAAAATAAAATGCCATGTTAGGACAGAATGTTGTTTTCCAACTATTTTTGCTTCTTTGAATGGTTCTGCACAGAACACACACACATACATACACACACACACACACACACACACACACACACACACACACACACGTGTGTGTGCAGTGTTGCGTGCATTTCTTAATAGAATTGGTTGAAAATGTAGCATGATAAAATATTTCCATTACATAATGTTATGAAAAGCAAGCACAGGAAGCATACAACGAAAATCTCCAAATCCATTTTTCCATTTCATGAAGTCCCTGAAATGAGTTATATTAAGCTGAAGTTAAAACATATGAATACTGAAAAAGAGGAGTGAAAAGGTACACTTATTTATCTAGCCTGTCGGTACTTTACCATGCTGAGATCTGCTGTCTAGAAAGACGTTACCAGATTTTTATTTACTAATGCTTAACTTCTAAATTACTACATGGGACTTATACCCCAGCTGCCCTTAAAAGCTTTTTACTTTTTAATGGTACCTACCTTTGTAGCTACATTACTGTTTTTGTCCAAGAAAACAGATGACTAAAGGCTAATTTTATGTCTTCTAACCTTCACAGCCCCAAGCCTTGCTGTGTGTGCGCATGCGTATATGTTGTTCTGTGTGTATATGTGTGATGGTTTTGATGATTCCCTCAGCACTTATTTGCCTGCTGTGTGACCTTGAGTAACTCACTTAACCACACATTACTGCTGGGTCACCCCTGAAATGGGACTGTCCAGTGGGCCTACTTACGTATTTATTTAAATATTATATGACCTAATACTTTAAGAAAGGAAGTGAGGAGAAAGGCATGTACTTATTGAATTGTAGCTCATCATCTGACCTCCAAAGAGAGGGGTAGGAGTATGCCTTTAAGATATCAGCCTGACTCAAAGTTTACATTTATTATGTCAGGTTCCAAAGGCTAATAGTGGCTAGAACTCTGAGCTATGCAAATGAGCCCCATGTTTTTATTAGTGCTGACCCACTGAAAAAAGACTGTAGGCCAGTTATGCTGCACCTTGACAGATTTCTTAACAGGAATGAGATTTCTCCATATCCTTTTAACAGATTATTTGATAGGTCCCTGTGACAGTTGTGTAAGACATTAACAGCATGTTCTAAAAATGGTATGTGTGTATCACCTGGTTGATAGTTACTGATTGTCTTGCATCTAACAATATGCTTGCCAGTTAAGAAACACAAAACAGTAGTGTCTCAAAATGTGTGAATTTACACATAACGATAGGAATACCCATCCTGGGGGCAGCAGAAGAGGGATGTACATCCAGGGCATATATAATATGGTGTAGCACAAGGAAGCTGCCAAAGAGTGCTGCCAGTGATGAGCTGGGGGAAAGGGGTTACTGATGTTAGCACTTGGCAGAAGTGAGTTGGTTCAGCAGCATTCACCCTTTGTAAATGTTACCCTCAGAAAGTGCTGACATGTACAAAAACGAAGAAACAAACCAAGAGCACCATGATGCGTTGTGGCATGCTTCACTCTCTTCATGGCTCCGTACCCTGTGGAGAATGTCCTGGGGAGTAGAAGATGGATAGGTAGACCCAGCAAATGCAGAGAGGAGCTGTGATCAGCTGGTGGTCAACTGTGTAAGTAAACTAGGAGCAAAAAAAGTGGAGAAAACATATTGCATTTCTTTTGTAATATTAACACTCCCCTTTTTGTTTTTATTTTGTTGACATCTTGCATAATTAACCTTTTTCACAAAAATGGTCTAAATATAACCTGATGCACTGAAAAACTTACAAGACTTATTGTTTTTTATTCAAATTCTTTATTGTAATTAGTTTATATGTACATTACAATTTGAAATTTTTAGTTTACACATCATCAACAACCTCCTTTTTCCTGTTCTTACAAGGGGTCAGTGTGTCATTTCAGCTGTTGCCACCTCTCTTGATTCATAGCTATTTTCTTACTTTCTTTGATGGTCACAGATCACCTCTCTTGATTGGATGCCTTTGTGTCCTCTTGCCTTCTTCCTCTCTCTCCCAAATCTTCTTTACAATGTCATCTTTAGCTTTCCTATACCAATGTACTCTATATAGTTGCAGTTACTGTGGCTTCTGCTCTGATATCCTTGTATCATCATTTGTCCCACAGCTGGCATTCTACGACCTCATCTCAGTCACATCAAGTTTCCTCAGCGTGTCTGCCTTCACTGCTCAGATTTCTGTGCCATACAGTAGTACTGTCTGCACCACTGTTTTGTACACCTTACATTTCAGCCTCTTTGGATTTCTTCTGTCACACACAACCACTTTCACTGTTTGCACAACCCCAGCTTTGTCCTCATTCAGACTTTCTTTCTCCTGAACCACTCCTCCCAGATAACTGAAAAGGCTAACCTGTTCCACTGTTTTCCTCTCTAAGTGTACAAATTATTTTGATTTCTCCCATTTGCTGCCATGATCACTACCTTGTCTATACTCAGTTATATGCAATAGGTCTTCAGTTTTGCAATCCAGTCTCCAATCATTTCCTGATTTTCCTGTTTGGTTTACTTTTAATGCCACATCATCTCTATGCAGCAGCTTTTTTTTTCTGTACCCTGCAACCTGTTTACTAATGTAATTCATCACCAAACTGCCCAGGAGTGGACTCAAAGCTCAGTTCTGATGTAGAGCCCTCTGTGAGTCTGAACACTGTCTGTACTTATGTCAGTAGTCCTTGCATATAGCCTGTACCAATTTTAATAATGTTTGAGGGATTTCAAACCATTGCAGGACTGTCCAAATCAGCTGTGTTGGGATCTTGCCGTGTGCTTTCTCCAAGTCTTGGAAAGTCCAGATGGATTTCTTCCCTCATTTTTAACTACTTCTCAATTATCCATCTCACTGCAAACAGATTATTTGTACTGCATCTTGATCTGAATATGAACTACCCATTTTCCATCTTACTTTCTGCTACTGTGTGTATTCATTCATCAGTTGCTCTGTACTTTCATGTACTGTGACAGTGTTTTGATGCCTGCATAGTGCAAATAATTGTGAATGTCCCCTTTGTTTGTGCAATGGCACTAGGGCACTTATTTGTCAGTCAACTGGGTTGGAACTGTTCTGTATATTTTCTTTGCAGTTTAAAGTGATTTGATCTAAAGCATTGTAATCAACACTGGTTGATGTTTGATAAGGAGTGTAACTCAGCACAGGGGGTAGATTCCAATATAACTTATGGGCATGGAATAAAGACTTGAGCCCTAGAGAGAAAGAGAGAATAAGCAGATGCTGTCTTCACATATAATATGAAATGATTGGCAGTGTACAGAATGCAGCAGGAGTCTTCACATGGGGTAGAGCACCGGGACCAGTTGGATATTTCCATGGCAGGTACTTCTATGTTTCCCAACTGTGAGAGGGCGCCTGCACAGCGATATGGCGATCCACTTCGGAACCCACACTTGAAGGATGCGGATGTGTTGAACGCAGTGTTTGAAAAGCATCAGAGTGGAGGAGATGGATATGGTACAGCCCCTAGAGGACCTCCACCAAGGCAGAGAGGCGTTCACCTCTCCCCGGGATCCATTCTTGGAACGGGTGGACACGTATGATCTTGTGGATGGTATTGCTTACCAGGTTAGCAACATCATTATGGGCTTCCTGAACAAGATGTACGCTGCTGCCTCAGCGGTGCCTCTGGCACCAGATGATGGTGGGCCATGGCTACCTCCCAGAGTGATTGCCAAACTGGTTGTTTGGATTAAATCAGACCTGCATCACCCGTTATCCAAGAAAATCATTTGGGGTACCCTGCTTAAACCTCTAGGCATCCCCATTCCTTCAGTCTGTGTGGTGGTCCATCTGGGCAGGGAGGGTTATGCAGACTTGTTCTTTGAGTCTCACAAAGCGGCATTGGCTTTCACCAAATAATTCAACCTAAAGAAGGGCCAGCTTCCTTGGAGGGGTTATTCCATATCAATGATGGATGTCAGTATTCGGAAGAAGATCAACATCCAGTTCCGCACTGTCTGTGTCCAAGAACATGCCATCAGGGAGTACTTATCGGCTCACTGTGACAAAGTCTATACCATCTCGAAGGCTTTAGACCCCATATGGACGGGATCTGGGACGGGTCCTGGAATATCTGGGTCGAGCTGAAGGTTACACCAGCGGGCATAGAACCAGACATACATTTGGGATGCTTGGTTAGGGTCAAAAGGCCCTAGTGGTCATGAGCCA
Organism: Protopterus annectens; assembly: GCF_019279795.1. NCBI lineage: Eukaryota > Metazoa > Chordata > Ceratodontiformes > Protopteridae > Protopterus > Protopterus annectens. The sequence continues at coordinate 356,220,035 of NC_056731.1, read as the reverse complement.
AGTCAAGTACACACATGTAGATAGATGTGGTGTGTGATATGTATTCACAGACACAGGAACATTTTCTATAATATGTGTACTGAGGACCGTAACTGTTATTCTTGGAATAACAAGAACATAGGTGTGAGTAAGAGTATGGAGAATATATACTAAGTCCAACACTGTGATACCTTGGAATGTTCCACAGTTGTAAGGCAGTGTGATCTAGGAGTCAGTATGTACATATATATATATATATATAAGTCTATGACAGATGTTCAGCATATCAAAAATTGCACTAAAAGAGTTTGAATCACAAAGATTCAAACATTCTTCAAACTGAATCATAAAGATTGAAAATAATTTTTTTTTTTTTTAACTATCTGAGTAGTGCTATAATTAAGTACCTGGAATCATTAGGAGGATGTATACTATTTTCAATACACAAAGGAGCAAGAAAATGCTCTTTGTTTATGGTTTTCTTTATGATTGTGAAAAAGAAAATAAGGAAATTACTGAACGGGTGTTAAATGCAAACTTAATGAGAAGTGTATGTAACTTAAAACGAGTGTTCCCCATCACCATGGACCTTACTTTTTACAATTTGAGAAGCAGACAGCCATGATGTCTCATAAATTATTTGCAAAGCATTGCAGTGGTCTTCAGTGTCATATACTAGAAGAGGGAGTTCCTAATATATCAAAGAACTCCAGGGTTAATATGCCATGAAGACATACAAGCATCAGAAAAAAAATTGATGCATAAAATAAATAATAATGAAAACATAGATGTATCTGTTCTTACTTTGAAAGACGTTTCTTCTGTACTACTACTGTTATTGAGGGCATTCATATATTGTGAATGGTTTAGTTATGAAAAGCCAATGGAACCTTCCCTGCTAGAGGTAATTTCTTTATAAAGGAATGCATGCATATCTCAGTTCTGGTGTTGATGTCAAGAGTTATTTTACTACTGTATGCATTTATATTCACAAATGCACAGAGAGGTCATCAGTTGATGTAGAATTTACTTTCTGAATCATTTGAATCTATTTCTCTTAATCAGCACCCATAGTATTTCTTGGCTGATTATGAATATGGCACCATTAAAGTGTCTGACAGAATATGGGCTGTACCACTGCGAAGTGCATCTTTTTTCCCAATATTTTTATTAAGGATAAAATAAGAGAATAAACACCAATACATGACAACTTTTAACAACAATGAAACTAAATCAGCTATTTATATTATTTACATAGGCATGCAAAATGTTTGAGTAGTACAAATATTTTAAGAAAAAAAAACTTGTGAAGCAAACAAATAATAATTAAACAGAGTTTGAAAAGTCTCAGGTAGGTATGAAACCTTTGTCCATAGATTGTTAGTAAAACTCCTCCTCGGATATATTCTAAGTTCTTTAGTTCTAACTTCCTTGTTTATGATTTCTAGTAAGGAGAGAAATTCACCAAGACTTGGAGAGGTGGTAGAGGTCCATTTCCTTGTAATACATTTCCTGGTCTCTACTAATATTGTCCATAATAAGTATGAATCTGATTTATTTAAAGAAAAGGTTTCATCAACATTAAGAAAAATTAAAAATTTTAGTTAATGTGAAGTTATCTGAAAATAAAGCTGAAATAAAATCATCAATATCTCTCCAAAAATTCCTTAGTTTGGAGCAATCATATAAAATATGGAGCCAATCTACATTACATGATGTTAGACATCTCCAACAAATGATGTTGTTCGATTTTTTGAATTTATTAATTTGTCAAGAGTTAAAACTGTTCTGTGTAAATACTTCTAAGCAAATACACTCCAGTATTGACCTAAGAAGTTAATTTTACTGAGGATAGAATTTTAAGTTTTTCTGTCTGGGAGAGACTATGAGGTAAGCCTTTAGTCATTGTGTTCCATCGCTTAGTTGTTAAAATGGACCTGTAACTTAACAAAATAGTGTATAATTTGGATTCTAAATTGTCAAACTGTTGTTCATTAAATAATATTTCAGATAAGAGAGTGATTAAGGGAGGTTGATGTAAATATGAAGAGTTCTGAATAATTCTGCATAAGTCTTGAGAATAAGCAATTACACTTTGTAGTAATAACCAGTCTTGCGATGATAAGTTATAATCTTTCATAATTTGGTGAAACTGTAAAGTTTCCAAGACTTTAATACATTGTTTCCAACAAATACAGTTTTTAGTTTCTCATTCATTAAAGATGTTAATGAAGTCTTTTGTGATTTTAAAGGGGATTATTAGGTAAAACCAGGATTTGATTACTGCATTTGTGTATATTATTTTTCTAAAGTTGTTAATATTATTTAGATAGTTTAGTTTTGTCACATTTTGTTGAACAATGTGGCTAAGAAGAAACCAGAACTTATTGGAGGGAAGTTTGGAAGGAATGTTACATGACAGTGAGTTTTCAATCCTTATTATAGCTATATGGAGATCTTTACAATTTCATTTTTCGGTCAATCCATTTTAATGTGCTTTTAAGTAATGATGCTTTGATATACGTTTCCAAGTCAGGGAATCTTAAACCACCTCAATTCCAAGATGTAATATGATGCATATATGCAGTCCTATTTTTGTTTGGGTACCATGGGAAATTTTAAGTTTTATTTATGATTTTAATGTAATTATTCCCAGGACAGGTGTCTAGAGCCAGAACAATATTCACATATAAAATTTTTGGAAGCAGAGTAATTTTTAACAATTCCAATCTGTCCTTGAATGAAAAAAAAATATTGCTCCAGCGACTTATGTATGTATTTACCTGTGTTTAGTGTATTAACTTGTTCTCCACTAATGCTTTGCTTAACTAGCTGAGATTTCCCTTTGTCATTAAGAATAATATGTTTAGATTTTTGCTTATTAAAGTGGAGGCCTAAAACTTTTTGAAAGTTATTTATTATTGTGTCTAGTTCTAATAATTCTTGATTTGACTTAGGTAAGGTAAGCAGAATATCATCCACAAAAAGTGCTATTTTAGAATTGTATTGATTATAAATATTAATGCCTTTGATTTCTTGATTATTTCTTATTGATGATGCTAATATTTCTATGACAAGGGCAAATAATATTGGGGATAAAGGGCAACCTTGTTTGGTGCCACCTTTGGTTATGGGGATGTACTTTGAAGTGAAGGGGCCTAATTTGACATATGCTAAATTATCTTTATAAATAGCCTTTATCATGTAGAGGAAAGATATTGGAAATGAGAATGCTTTTAGTGTTTCAAACAAAAAAAATCCCAGTTTACAGAGTCAAATGCTTTTTCTATGTCTAGACTCATCAACAAGGCTTCTTTATTTTCTTTGTTTAGAATTCTATTAATGTTAATATTCCTTTGATATTATCTTGAGTTTGCCTTTTATGAATAAACCTGGTTTGGTCATTATGAGCTAAATGTGAAAGAGAAACCTTTATTTTGTCCACAAATATAGACATAAATATTTTGTAGTCATTATTTAATAAGGAAATTGTTCTATTCGATTTACATAGCTGAGAATCTTTCTCAGATTTAAGAATAGGGGTAAGCAAAGAATAGCTTCAAGAGGGAGGGATCAGATTTTTAGTTTGTACTTCAACCAGGATCTTATGAAGTAAAGATATAATTGAATCTGGAAAAAGCTTCTAAATCTCTGCTATGATGCCATCTATGCCAGGAACTTTGTTAGGTTTAAGTTTTTTTTTTTTTTGATTTAATTTAGAATTATTTATTTCTCGAGAGCTGTACTAAGATTTTCTGGGAATTTAATTCTTGGGCTGTAACATTTTTGTTTATATTATCAGAGTTATACTGTTTGGTGAAATTATATCTAAAGGCTTTTAATATACCTCCAATATCAGAAACTGTCTTATTAGTACCTTTGGATAATAATTTTAAGATATTATTTGCTTGGAATGTAATTTTGCTCTTAATGACAAATTGTGCATGTGTTTGGAAGTAAGAGCATAAAAGTATAATTTAATTTTTTCTATTGCTAAGTTTGTTTTCTGTGCCAAAATATCTATATACTTCTTGCTTACTGCATCTATTTATTTTTTGTTATTTGAGTTTAATTGTGATAACTTAAATCTCAAGGAGGTTGATTGAGGTTGATTGAGATTGTAGGTTTTGTAGTTCCGATTCCCATTCCTTAATTTTTTCTTATACCAGATTGCAGTTTTACCATAAATATATGCTTTTAGAGCATCCCAAACCATAATAATGTTTGTTTCAGAGTTATTTGTCTCTAAGAAGAAATTTAATTCTGATGATAACCATGGTTTGAAGTCTTTTAGTTTGGTAATATAGGCAGGAATTCTAGTAATAGTATTTAGTTTTGTGAAGTCTGTTTGTATATCTAGCATAAGACAATCATGGTCTGATAAAGGACAAGGAAGGACAGTAGAGGATGTAAGCTTTAATCCTAAATCATAGGAGATAAGGACTTTATCTATTCTGATTTGAGTTTTAAATTTACGATCAGTGTGTGTGTATAACAGAGTGATTTGTTATTTTTAGAGTTATATGTGTCATACAAATTATGAAAATGTGTCAATTTCTTATCGCGGTGGTGCAGCAGCAGCGTTGTCGCCTCACAGCAAGAGGTTCTCCCGATTCTCGGCTGGAGCGCCTTCTGTGTGGAGTCTGCATGTCCTCCCTGTGGTCGAGTGGCATTTAAAAGATGTGTGAATGGGCGTGCCTTCGTTGAAGGTTGGGTGTCGGGCTGGCACCTCGGCGCTGTAAAAATCTACTGCCAATCATTAGCGGACCGGAGTTCCGCTGTGGCGACCCCTAACTGGGAAAAGCAGAAAGAAGAACAAAAACAATCAATTTCTTAAGAATTTTAGCAGTGGATGTTAGTCTAAGTGGACAATTATTTGTTGTATCAAAATTATCTAATAAGCAGTTAAAATTGATCCCTAGAATCAGATTCCGTTTTGATATACTATCAGTAAGATCGAGATATCGTTTAGCAATTGAAGCACCCAGTCCTGGGAACCAGTAAAGGTTAGCAAGCATCCAAATTCGATGATTGAATTTTAAGATAGTAATAGCTAGTAGTCCCTCGTGGTCTTCATGCTTATATAATATTTGAGACCAAATAATATTATTCTTCCATAGGATTATCACTCCTCTCCTTTCATACTTTAAGCATGAGCTAGTATCGTTTAAGTGTTTAGTTTCCAAACATCCTTTTCTATATTTTTGAAATGTGTTTCCTGTAGGAATACTATTTGTGGTTTGTTTAAGTTAAGGCATCTCAAAAGGTTTGACCTCTTCTTTGAATTATTGATGCCATTTATATTGTGTAGCTAAAGACAAAGACATGGTGAGTTATAGGAGTAATTTCTCCAATGGTCTGTAATAACTGATTTTATTATCGCAAAGCATTCAGTGAAAAGTTGAGACCTCCAAACTTTGATTTGTTTAAGTGACATGTTTTCAAGAATCAGAACTGTGACTGTGATGTGAAGTATATTATAACCAGGCCTAAGTGCAGAAAGAAACAGCAAAATAATCATATTAAAACATAGAGAAATAAATAATGTAATTCCCCCACACATACATGGAATTAAAAAAAATTCCCAGTTTGAAAAATGAGATAAAAATCAATCAAACTGCTTTCCCAAACCATCATGAACATACCTATCAGCTCTAAAATGTACTAGTAAAGATACTCATGCTGTAAACACACAATTGATTGAACAGTTTTCACTAAGTTATTAAAATGTAGTAAGGAAAAAGGAGAACCGCACATATATTCGTTTCTGAAGTATAATACTGGATGTTGAGGTTCCTATCTTTGACATGAATTATTATATGAGATCAAATGAGTTTAAACAAGTACACAATCTTTAACTAATAACTAGAGTCAATAAGAATTAATATTTTAATTACATTATCCAAAAATAAACAGGAAAAAAGGAAGAGGGGCTCCCCTTTTATAACAGATATATATATATATATATATATATATATATATATATATATATATATATATATATATATTTCAAAAGACTGGTGCACATATATTAGAAAGTATTGTGAACAACAGTAATGAACATCAAAGTAGCCTCAGACATTTATATCTTGTTAGAGTATATGTCAGTCCAACTGAAAGTCTCTCATTTTGTATTTAAAAACATGTCAATTAACCAACAACTTGTGTAAAAAATCTTTGGGATAGTGTAATACGTATATAAAAAATGCATAAAAGATTGCTTGAACATAGTTATTCCTCAACACTCTAATCTTTTGTTCATCTATATTGTTCTAATCAAGTAAAAGCTGGATGTAAAAGTAAAAGCTCCCAAAGATTTTCTTAGGTTAACATTAAGGGGCTTCACAGTTACCTCGGTGAAATATATTAAAGTACATTTTGTTAAGATGAATAGATAATGTTGGACTGCATTTATTTTTATAGGATTAAAAGTTTGAATTCATTGTTATCTATATTATTTGTAACAAGAAGTAGTGAATGACCAAATCAATAAAGGGAAAGCGAGGTGACTACATTAAAATGTGCTTAATGTTGACTGTTCACCAACACTGCAAAAATAAAACTTCATGTAGGCTATTCTTATAATGGTAATAACGCAGCATCATATATCTACTAAGCACTGTTAAGTAAAGGTTAGTGATGATATTACATTTCCTGTGTTATTAAAACAAACTTCTTTACATCACACTCTATTTCATCTTCTGTTCAGATGCAGATAATTTATTATGTGTTATAGTCTATCCACTCATCTTACATCTATTTATTATTTATTTTACTTCTGCAAGGTCTTTTTAACTTGCTCTTGTTTTCTAAACAATCTCAGTTGGAGTGTAGCTACTTTAGATATTTTGCACATACTAGAGAAATTTTCACAATCTTTGTAATAGAGAAGCAAGTTATATGTTCATTAAGGAAAGGTACCTTATCTTTAACTAGGTTGTATTGATGTAACAATGTTTGCAGTTTTTAAGTTTGCCACCAGAGGCCAACTCATGTATTTTAATCTATGTTAAATCTAGTTGTTTTTACCTTTTATTCACCTCATAAAAGACAGATGATTCTAAGAAGTTTTTCTTGCTCAAGATTCTTAGTTATAAAAAAATTTATATCCCCAAAATCTGCCGAGTGGACTGGACCTGAGGCCACTATCTTAGTGCAGCTATCTACAGTATCATAATCACCTTTAACTCTGAGCTTATTCACCCTAAGAGCCGTCAGCAAAAAATTCTGAGAAGTACTGTTTGACAGAGGCATCTAGGACCATCTCATACATGTTCTTGTCCCCATAGTAATGAAGCATGTGATTTTTTTTTGTATGTAACTGCCTTAATGTCTATAATTAGCAGAGCTACAATACCTTCTAGTCAAAAATGCTATTATATGACACTCATATAGTCTTATGCAGCAATATGAAAAAGCTGTTAACCAGCTTCTGCTATACAGATACTCTGTACTTGTCTTCAGTGTAATAGAACTTCCTTGGTACTGAAGCTTGAGAGTACAGTTATAACAAAATGTTCTCAAAAGCTTGTACAGTTTGCTGTCTTTAAGTATTACATAACCAGGAAACACTACTAGAGACTTTAAATTGTGCATATATTTATGTTTCTAACTGTGGACTGATTCAGGCTTGTACTTGTTTCTGTCAGCTTTAATTTAAATTGGTAATCCTATTAAACTGTTATTTTCCAGTTTCAAAACATCTGCTTGAAAAGAGTAACTTTTTATTTAAATAAAAGAATCTAACTTATTTAAATGCAACAGTCTGAGTGTTTTAGCTTTACTTAGGAAGTTTGAAGCTAAGGGTGCATCTCCAGTACTGTTCCCTATACTTCCTGTAGGGTGCAACATAGCAGAATGGACCAACAGCTTCCAGAATCCTTAGGGAAGACAAGGCAGTTTAAAAACAGCTTGAGGGTCATTTTGTGGTAAGAAAAAGCTTCACCTCGAATTTAAACAACATTCTTTGAGTAAAAATGGCTTAGTGAGGTAAAAAAGGGAAAATAAAGCTAAAAATGTTGCCATATTTACTAGTGGATGTTAGTGTAACAGATACTTTAACATTAATAAGATATTAAATTGAATATTTAAGGTTAAATAAATGGAAAAACAACAGGATATCTTATGTAATTCAGTTATTGTGACACTTATAGTTGGTTAAATAAGCTGCATTAGTATTTTAATAAGGATTTATACATGTATGCAGCATGGAGCCCTCCCCCAACTCACTTAAAGAAGCAGCTGTATGTATTAGATTTACTAACAGTATCATATTTGGAAATCAACACAGTTTCTGTTTTCTTTTTGGCTATAAATTATCACAGTATGCAATGAGATTAAACTTTAAGCAATTCCTTAATATTATTGCTGTTAGTTAACTATTTGCTGTGTGTGTTAAATGATATTTGAATAGCATTTATTACCATAATGGTACAGTAAGTGTGAATTAAAAGACATTAATCACTAACAAAAAAAAAAAATAAGAACAAGATTTGACTATTTATTTACCAGTTGATTCTTTGAGTGATGAATTTGTTGTGGCATCTGAAGTCTCAGTTTTTTGTTTCTTCTTTTTGACACCATTCCATGTATTTCTCTCAGATGTTCTCTTTAAAGAAGACAGGTAGAAGTCCATATCCTCTGGGGTGGTAGTTAGGTTACTGTTTGTTATAAAGGAGATAGCTTCATCCATGTTATTAAAGATTCTTGTACCAGAAGAAAGGTGCATTTTGATTTTTGCTAGATACAATATTTAGGCCCTGATGTTGTTTTGTTTCAGATGTGTAACCAGTGGCCAGCATTTCTTCTTCATTTCCAGAATCCTCACAGAGTACCCATTGTCAAATCTGATGGGGTGTTGGTAAAATTTTAATGGGCCTTTCCTCCAAGCTGTTTTTAACACTAGTTCCTTATCAAGATGAGAGGAATTTTACAATAGATCTCGATGATTGCTGTGGGGGATGTGGGCACTGGCTTGCCAATTGCCCTATGCGCGCTTTCTGTACAAAATGAGAACCCTTCTTGCAAGTCTAAAATTTTGGGAATCCAATTATTCAAAAATCAAATCATGGTTTCACCTTCTTTTTTCTCTGATACTCTGAAAATTTGAATATTACATCTTCTCTCCCGATTTTCAAGGTCATCAATTTTACTCATTAGCCATGTGTTTTGTTTGAGAAGAAAGTCTGTGTGCAGTTCATCCTCCTTTAATCTTCCATATATGCCAGTTATGGCTGTCTCCATGTCGATTATTTTATTTTGATGTTGTTGAAAAAGGTCTCTAAAAACTTCAGTTTTAGAACTATTCTCACTTAGATGACTTCTAACAAAGGTGGGGGATTTATCTTCAGTGATAGTGACTGTAGAGTGGAAGAGACCAGTTGTAGTTCTTTTCTCAGTGCAGTATCAGATTGTGAAGACTTGGAGCTGTTCATTTTTTTTCAAGTTTAGTCTCAAATAATTTGACAGGAGTTGTTTGGAATAAAAACTTCAGTTTGTCAAGTTAAGGGTTGCATTATTAGTAACTAGATTTTATAAAATTTACACATATATATATATATATATATATATATATATATATATATATATATATATATATATATGTCTAATTTCTGTCTGTTATATTAATTTTATAGAGCTCAGAAAAAGTGCTGTGCTTAGCTGGCCATCTAGGCTCCGCCCCCAGCAAAGTGCATCTTACCTTACATCAAATTATGCTGTGATCAAACGTGTAGATTATACCTATTCTGAACTTCAGTGATTAGAACAACAACTCGATTGTCTCGCCTTTTTGCACAGGGCTGACTACTTTTCAACATACGAGTTACTTAAGCCTTTATTTCCTTCTGCAGCATCTCCTCTGCTTAATTACTTTGATGACACTTATGACAGTGGACACGTATACAATTTTAATACTCAGCAGGCAGACTCTTCACATTTTACCTCTACTTTCAAATTTGGTTTTTGGAGTGTGGTGGCTGTGATCTTGCTATATCTGCTTTGAACACAAAACTGTTGTGAATCTCATCAAAGACACATGAAATGATTACTGGGCAGTTATTTTTCAGACCTCACAGCAATTTTGTCAACTTTAATTAAATAATAAAATCTTATGCATGTCATACACATGCAAAAACTTTCAGATGTACCTTGCATACCATCAAGAACATAGATGCAGGGGGGGGCGGAGCCTAATGGCTAACTGAGAGCAGCTTGATTTTGAGCTCTTCATACTCATACTAGAAAATACAGGAAAAACTAAATATATTTAAAAAAATTTGGGTAAATATTGAAGATGAAGTAATTTATAACAAAACTACCAATTTTGAAGAAAAAATTCTGAAATTTTCCTGTCAAATACTACAGAGGACATTCCAATCTGTTTGAAAATGAGTAACTCCAAGAATTTACACTCTGACTCTATTATAAAAAAAGAGATGCAACAGATATCTGCTACTTTACTGGACTTGTCACTAAAAATGGACAGATTTACTGAAAATCTAGAAAGTCTTAAAGATAGCTGCCAAAAACAAACAGAAGTTTTTAAAGAAATCTTACAACAGCAACAAATAAAAATATCAGACATTGAGACTTCCTTAAGTGATGTTGATGGGAGGTTAAAAGAAAGTGAACTACATACTCAATTTCTGCCACAGCAGAACACTTGGTTAATTAATAAAGTTGATGATATAGAGAATAGAGAAAGAAGGACAAACATAAGGATTTTTGGTCTTCCAGAGAAATCCGAAGGTGACGACATTATCTCATTCTTGAACTCTTGGTTTCCTGAAGTTCTCTGACTAAAAGAAGGCTTATCTTATGGGATAGAGAGGGCACACAGAGCTATCGGTAAGCCACTTTCTATTTCTTCTAAATCAGCTCCAAGATCCATAGTAGTTAAATTTCTTTCTTTTATGAATAAAGAGCTTATACGTAGATCTGCATGGAGGAAAAGTCCTGTTATGTATAAACAGTCATTATTAAGATTTGATAATGACTATTCAACAAGAGTTCTGGATATAAGGAAGAAAACATGGCCATTAGTAAAACTTTTAAAACAACATAAAATCAAAGCGCAGCTCTCTTATCCAGCCAAAATAAGAATCCAATATAACAATGACATGAGAACATTCAACAGCATAGAGGAAGCCACATCTTTCATAAAGAATAATAACATAATTCCACTACCTGAAGAAATGGACTGGTTGAATTCATCTTCTTTAAAAAGGGCTCCAGGAAAAAATATCTGGTCGGAGGCAAGAGAAAAAAAGAAACAAAAGACTGACAAAAAGAACTCTGATGATACTATTTCTCTCAAAGTATCAACTAAGGTATGATTATAATATATTAAAACTAAACTCTTTAATACACTAGTATAAAGCAGTTCTTTTTTTCTTTTTTCTTTTCTTACTTAATTGTTTAGTTTAATATAATACTTAAATGTTAGTACTAATTAATAACTTATTAAAGCCCTGAAATATATACTTATTCTCTATTTACTTATTCTCTATATACTTATTCTCTATATAGTTATTCTCTAAATACTTATTCTCTAAATACTTGAAAACAATAACCAATGAAGTATACTAGACATTCTTTTTATTTTGTCACTAAGCTTTTAATATAAACTGCCCTTTTAAATGGTTTTCTTTATACAACTACTCAGTTGATAAATTAGGGCACTTTCAATGCCTGAATAAATATTATCATTTTTAGTAATCACATTTATGTTATTTTAAACTGCACATTCAAAATTCATTGATTTATTTTGATGTAGAGTATTGTGATAAAAATGTTAAACAATAGAATCACTCATGAACATTTTAGATGTATTCAGTATATTACTGTATTATTTGAAAGTAAAAAAACATCCATGAGCCTTCTGCTCAGTTATTTTTAGTTTCCTTATCTAAAAAGTTGTTCACCACTTCACACATAGCACGTGATATATTTAACTGTACATAGATGTAATTTAAGTTACTGGCCAGAAGATGGCGTGTAAATACACACTATCACAGAGTTTTCTTATTTAACACTGCTGTTTCTTCTCTATACAAGTATTTGGTTACTAGAACAGTGCAAAATAATTTATTCAAAAGTGCACATTCAAAATACATTGATTTAGTTTGATGTAGAGTATTGTGATAAAAATGTTATACAATAGAATCACTCATGAACATTTTAGATGTATTCAGTATGTTACTGTATTATTTGAAAGTAAAAAAAAAAAAACATCCACGAGCCTTCTCCTCAGTTATTTTTAGTTTCCTTATCTAAAAAGTTGTTCACCGCTTCATACATAGCACACGATATATTTAATTGTACATAGATGTAATTTAAGTTACTGGCCAAAAAATGGCGTGTAAATACACACTATTGCATCCATATACAAGTATTTAGTTACTAGAATAGTGCGCGATCATTGCCTGAATAAATATTGTTGTTCTTGGTGAATGCTTTTATGTAGCTTAGAGGTACACATTTACAATTTGTTAATTTGAATTAATGTAAAGTATATTAATGAAAATATTATAAAATGGAACCACTCGTGAACATTTTGGGAAGCATCTAGAACATTAAAGTATTATCTGAAGGTGGACAGTATTCATAAGCCTTCTGCTCGGCTTTTTCAGTTTTTTTGTCTGAAAAGTTGTTCACCGTCCACATTCATAAGCACGCGATATATCCTAGCGTGTTTAGATGCAATTTAAGTTACTGATCACAAGATGGCGTGTAAACATGCACTATCGCAGAGTTCTTTCCTTAACACCGCTGTTTTGATTACAGTAAAGGAAGCGTTTGCTTCAATTATTCTCACACTTCATATATTCTTTCGTATTTTATTAAAAATTTATGGTTTATTATCAATCTCAGTTAATATCTCATGCAAGTATAGCGTTAGATCTGCTTTGAAGACAACGCTATTATAACAAGAAAGATAGTGAATCATTTAAATACTGTTGTGTCTTAATGGGTGAGTGTCTGGTAAAAGTATAATACATGCGCTGTGTGAACACATCTAACCGACGCTGGGTTAGATGAGTTTCTTATAGTGGTTAAGTTGTATAGAAATGGAAGAAGAGGGAAGGAAAAGGGAAGATGAAGATCCTGAGTGTCAGCCTACTGGGAATTATACTTTAATTTATCTAAAGATTGCTTTATCATACTTGTTATTGTATAAAAGAAGTACTATACGTAAAATGTTTATTATAAATGATTAGTTATGGGACAAGAGTGCTATTGCACCATTATCAAGGTAGATTTTCTTTGCAAGTATAATTCTAATTTTGACCTTTCTCCTTTCTGTTTTATAGTTTTAACATATAAGTTGAGACCCTTTACTAGTTACCAGACGTTCACTACATTTGTAATGAGCAGAAGTCAATATTCTGATATGTGTGATCTTTAAATTGAACTTAATAGAGAAAATCTTATGAATAATAACTTACTAATAACAGAACTACAAAAGATCACATATAAGTAATTTAGGAGTGAAATTTTTTACACACTTTATTAATTTTAGATTGTGGAACTATCAGAGTTATAAAACTGACATTGACTGAAGAATGAGAAAATGCTTTAATGTAAAGCACTAAAATATTGCTTTAATTCTAACTGTTATTATATTAAATCTTATAAATGAATATTATTGTCTGTAAAGACTTTAACTGGTTTTGATAAAGTGGTTAGCTATATGTCAATTAACTTCACTATGCTGATGTAATACCTTATATAGATCTAAAAATATGTAAAAAAAATCTTTTATTTTAAACAGTATCTATCTATCATACTCACTCTACTTCTTTTTATTATTAATAACAATGTTAAAAATCACTAATGACAATTAATGATATGACATTTGCTAATATATAATTTACAATTGGTAATTTGCAAAAATTTCATAATATTAATGAAAAATGAACATCTAATATATTGTTAAAGTAATTAACAAATGTCTTATTTAAAATTGTTTGCAATTTGAAATAATATCTCATTTTAGAATCTAATTAGTAATGAACAAAACTTCACAGACTAGGTATATATGTTATTTGCATAATAAGTGTATCTTGTTCTCTGGTTTTAGTTTTCATTTTTTTGAGGAACTCAATTTAAAGCAACATTTCCTCATTAATGCAACTATTATTATTGAGGGTAAATCTGTTTGAACTTTTAAGTCCAAACAGATTTGAGGTGCTAGACACTTCATGTTTGGGATTTTGAATGGTAAAATCATTAATTGTTTATTCAATTATGTTAACACAATGTTTTTCAGCTTTTTCTTTTTTCAGTGGTCCAATTTGAAACTTTTTTTAAGCATAAATAGAAATAAATATATTCATTTCAAAATAACTTTTAAAAGAGAGGATAAATCTAATACTCAAAACACATTAGCTTCCAAGGTAAAACAAAATTTCAAGAACAAACAATCCAAAAGTACAAATAAGTACTTAAAAAAATGACAGACACAACTTTATTATCTATAAATATTAATGGTTTAAATAATTCTATAAAAAGGTCGAATTTTCTAAGATATTTGAAATTACAAAAAGCACAAATCATATTTATACAAGAATCTCATTTTAAAAGAGATGATAATTTCACATGGAAACCTAGTGACTATCTAATTCTGTCTCACTCCCTTTACAAAAAAAAAACAAGAGGAGTTATAATTTTATGGAAAAAAAGTGTAGTTATTCCTCAGATCATTTACAAACAGGAAGATAAAGAAGGGTTAATATCAATTGTAATAATAAAATATCAAAATAGAATTTGGACTTTAATAAATATTTACTGGATTCCTGGAATAGGATTGTCTACGGTTAAAAAACACATAGAATTAATTAACAAAGTAAATAAAGGTATGATAATAATGGGGGGAGATTTCAATTGTATTTTAGATAACTCTGAAACAACTAATAAAAGAAAGTTACGTCTCACACCCGTAAGTAAATATTTCAAGAGATGGTTAGAAAGCTTAAATCTAATAGATATATTTAATTTTAAAGATTCTAACTCATTAAGTTATACACATAGCGATTATCGCTTTAATACTAAAACAAGAATAGATAAAATATTGGTCTCCTCTGATTTAAACAGTAGGATAACAAAATTTTCTGTTATCCCATGTCCCCTTTCAGACCATAATGCCTTAATTCTTAAACTACAAATTGATTTCAAAAGATAAAACACTATAACTAGAATACCAGCTTACATCCTTAAATTAAAAGAGTTTAAACCTTGGCTAGATTCAGAAATCAAATATTTCTTAGAAACAAATCCTATTAACGATACAAATAATATAATAACTTGGGATACACTCAAGGCTTTTTTGTATGGCAAGATTATAGGATGGTTTAAAAATAAAACAAAGGAATGGGAATCTGAATTGCATAACATACAAAACGAATAACAGAAATAAATACAAGTTCTTATGATGTAATAGATTCTCAGGAAAAAAAAAGAAATTATAGATTTAAATAAAATTACAATGAATTCCTCACTCATAAAACAAATCTAGCTTTGGAAAAACTAAAATTTGCTTCAATGTCAACTTCTCCAAAACACTTACATAATCTAGCAATGAGAATTAAAAAGCAGAACTTAGAAAATAACATCATAAATATAATACATGAAGGAAAAGGGAAAAAAGGTATCTGATGTGAATGATATTCTTGAAGCTTTTAAGTTCTATTATGCTAAGCATTATGGAAATAATGATAATAATATTTTATTTTCAGATCAGAAATGTAATAGTTCCTTAATAAAAAAACTACCTGATCAATTAAAAGTAGAAATGGACAAGCATATCTCCATAAAATAAATAAAAGATATAATTAAAGTAAGTAAAAACAACAAATCACCAGGAATGGATGGAATAATAATGGAATTATATAAAATTTTTCCAAATTCAGCAATTTCTCTACTTCATAACATGCTAAATGATATTCAAACTCAAATGATTACTCCACCATCCTGGAAATATTCACTAGTTACCCCTATAAAAAAAGATAAAAGCGATCCATCCCAATGTAGTTCATATAGACCTATCTTCCTGCTTAATAATGATTATAAAATCTTTATGTCTATCTTAGTAAATAGAATTAAGAAATCCCTGACTAAAGTCATAAATGAAGACCAAATAGGCTTTATATTTGGAAGACACACATATGACAATATTCAGAGAATTTTAACCATTATAGAAGCTTTGAACAGAGACAATTCAGAAGCTCTTATAATCACATTAGATATAGAGAAAGCATTTGATTCGGTAAACTGGAAGTATCTATTTAAAATTTTGGAACTTTTGAATTCCCATTAAACTTTATAAATTTAATAAAGAATATATATAAAGACAACCTGGCTTATGTAAAATTAGGCCCATTTACCTCTGAAGCTTTCAAAATAACTAAAGGCTCTAAGCAAGGTTGCCCTATGTCTCCCATCCTGTTTGCCCTGGCGATAGAATTATTTATGCTGCAATATGAAGTGATCTAAAAATAGAAGGAATTAACTTTTACAATAAATTTAATTCTAAAATCATGTTATTTGCTGATGATATATTGCTGACTTTAAGACCGAATGAAGAGTCCATGCAAGAATTAGAGAAACAAGTAGAAGATTTTTTTTCCATTTCAGGTCTTTGTTTCAATAAATCCAAATCAAAACATATACTTCTAAATAAAATAGATGACATGCATCTGAATAAATATCAAATAATTGGAGAAAAGGTTTGTTCACTAGAATATCTAGGAATTCTTATATCTGAGAACATAGATACTACCATGACCTTAAATTATAATAAAATCCAAAATGTAATTCAAAAACAAGTTAATAGCTGGAATAAATTAATGTTAAACTTGGAAGATAGGTTACAGTTAATAAAAATGATATTACTACCACAAATAAACTATATAGCATTAGCAATCCGTATTTTACCAGATAAAAAAAGTTATAAAGACAATACAGAAACTTTTAATGGATTTTCTTTGGTATCCAAAAAAGAATAGACTTGCATTCTCACATCATATTAGACCCTGGGACTTGGGAGGAATTAAATTTCCAGACATAGAAACATATATTAAAGCTTCCATCATTAAACTTATGCTAAATTGGGTAAACCCAAATTATTCATCCGCATGGAAAATTTTACATTTAACTTTCTTCTTAAATGAAAACAAAATATTAAAAAATATGGATTTGGAGAATTATAACAACATATTTTGGCATGTTCTATGTCATAGCTTACAAAATAAAACAACAAAGCCCACTAATTTATCATATCTGAATAATATTTATAATCTATTTAGAAAATTTATAATTACAAATCCAGATATAAAATTATGGTTCGATCTCTTAATACCATTTAAAATATCAAAGAATTTTAAAGAAAAAATCCAAGAAAAAATGCTCATTAATTGGGAATCCAAAAACTTTATTTACTGGTTTCAATGCTTAAATAATCACAGTACTTTAACCACCCAACAAGTAATAAATGAGTTTAGTATATCTGAAATAGACAGAACAGAACTTCAAAAAATACTACAATATGCAAGTGATTTATGTAGAATTATTAATGGTTCAAGCTTTAATACTATACCTAAGTTCATAAAATATATGCAAGAATTGATTTATGGAAATCATAATAAGCTAATTTCTATATCTAAATTATACAAAATTTTAATAGTGTATAAAACCAAAATAGGTCAAAATGTTGTGAACATTTTAACAAAGGACTTGACAATAAATCTATCATCTGAAGGTATAAATGACCTTTTGTTGTCAGTTAAGCTAACATCAAACTTCCAGATATAGAAAATCTTCACATGGAAATTTTTACATAGAGCCTTTTATACACCATATAAAATAGCCAAATTTGACCCTGCCCAAAAGTCCACATGCTGGAGATGTACTGTAAACTGTAAGGCAAATTGGATACGTATATTTTATGATTGCATTAAAAAATTCTGGGAAGATATTAATAGATTTCTTCAAGCCATTTATAATGATAAATTTGTTCTAACAAAATCTTTAATTTTTTTTAATGTAGATGACTCAGTAACTATGAGTAAAAGTGATCAATATCTTTTATGGTCTATTCTGGCTGTAGCCAGAAAATGTATAACAAGAAAATGGAAATCCACTGTTCCTCCAAGTTATGAAGACTTCATGTCTCTATTAAAGGAATCTGCACAGAAAGAAATAAAAGTCAAAGAAGAAAGAATGTTTCCCAGAAGTTGGACAGACAATCCTTGGAATAAAATCTTAATACTTATAGACACATTACAAAAGGACAGAATTTCTTCTACAGGAAATTGAAATGTCATAAACTAAGATGAACTTATGTGAATATATGCCAGTAAAGGTTACACAAGTTCTATGAGATTATTCCTCTTTATAACCTTATTGGTTAATCCTTTTCATTGGACCACCTGTAAATATTGTACATATTGTTATAGTTATTAACTATTTTCTTTTATTTTGAATTGTAATTTAAAATTTACTGTATCATAAGTTGTCTACAAACAAAAAAAAAATAAAAATTATTTAGCAAAAAAAAAAAAGAACATAGATGCAGGATGGAGATATACATCCGAAGTATGTGATAGAAAATAATGATTCATAGTATCCTGTGTAATACTGCAAGCTGTTGCAATGTGTTTTCACATTTAAAAACTGGACTACATGTTAACAGTTCACTCAGTATACATTAATTAAAAGTAGAATAAATGAATGTACATGTTTGACCTGATAAGTTAAATGACACGCACACACATATAACTGACATTCTTTTGGTTGAATGCTCTTTTTATTGAAAGAAGAAAAATTGGCTTATGTTATTTAAAATCCACTGATCACACATTCTGGCTTTATTATGTATGAGATTGCACTATGGTGGGAATTTACATCTTTCCCCATTGGAGGTGCAGTCTTGGAGTTGTTATATACAATTAGCAAGGGGTATGGAGAGCACAGTCTCTCCACAAGAGGGGTGCAGGGAGGCTTGCCCCTTCCAAAAAAGATGTTTAATCTAAAAGATAAAAATCTCCTCTTAAACAGATTTAACTGCACTCATCATACATTCAATCAAAAACTGACTGTTTGTGCCTCTCCCTGTCCATCTTACTGTACCATAATGAAGCAGGTAAAGCACTAAGATCTGTAAAAACAAATCTTGTACATGTCAGGTGGCATTCTCTGAACCAGGAGACTGTGCTCCAAGCTATTTCTCAGCCACACCGTGGTACTCAACTGCCTCAGAAGTGTACTCCTCAGGAATTTTACATCCTTCAAAACATCTTGTAAACCACATCTCTTGTATAACATTGTTCTCCTCCTGCTACTTTTCCCTTTTAAATTTGTTCTTCATCCATGCATTCATTGCTTCACTTGTTTCATCTTACATAAGATTTATGTTTCACCCCATACCCTAAAATTTCTCCTTTTTATTACTTCCCTGACTTTCTTCATTCTACCAGCCATGTGCCACCCAATCAGTTAACCATCTCAACTGCTGTTCTTAACCCCCCCCCCCACATGTAACTTGACATTTCACTGCAGCATCTGATTTTTCTTTTGTCTTCTAGGACTGGCACTGTATTGCTTATGAGCATGACATCTTATAGGCTCATAGGTTGCTACTAGGCTATCTGCCCTAGGGCATTTATAAGCCTAGCCAGAGTATGTTTGGCTTTTGCCACCCTTTTAGATTAGTTGACTGTGCCTCTGTATAGTAGGTCACATAAGATAGCCCTTTTAAGGTTAGTTTACTGTGCCTCTGTCTAGTAGGGACACAGAAGAGATCCCAGGGGTAAATCTACGATCTCCCATCCACTCATCAAGATTTCTCTTGAAGAGGGTCATTGAGGGGCTCTGCCTAACATGGATTGGGATTTTGTTCCAGAGTGAGGGGAGCCTCTGGGATATGAATCTGTCCCTCCAGCATGTCCTATTTATTTCTGTGCTGAGGTTTAAGTCCCTGGAGCGTGTAGCACTAAGGGATTTGGATTTCCTGAGGTGGAGCATGTCCATTAATTCTGGGTTGGACATGGCTTTATACGTCAGGCACAGATCGCCTCTGAGTAGGTGGTAAGCAACTGAGTAGAGCTGGAGTTTCTTTAGCCTAACTGCGTAGGGCATCTGTTTGAGTCCCTTGTTCCTCTTGGTTAGGTACTTTTGGGGTCTTTCCAGTTGCTGCAGGTGTCGGGTAAGGTACATCCCAAATGGGGTATTGTATTCAGTTATGGGCCCGATGAGCAGAGGGGCGCAATGACCTCTCTTGATCTAGATGTGAACCCTTTTGTGATAAGGTGGACTATATAGAAGGTCTTTCTAACCACTTTACCAACGTGATTGTCAAAGGAGAGATTGCTATCTACTTGGGTCCCCAAATCCCTAATTACTTCTTCCGTACTTAATGGATTACCACCTATGTGGTAATTTGTGGGCACTTTGTTTTTTCCCAAAGGGGATGACTATGCACTTTCTGGTGTTTAACTTTAGGCCATGGCTCTGGCACCAGTTATCCGTCTCTGTGAGACCCTTTTGGAGGATGCTTGTGTCAGTCGGTGAGTCAATTATGGCACCCAGTTTGCAGTCATCTGCGAACTTGGTCAGCCATAGTCCTCCCGTGTAAGCCTGTACCTCAGAGAAATATATACTGAACAAGAGAGGTCCCAGGACTGAGCCTTGTGGGACGGCACTTGTAACTGGTTTAGAGTTTGACATGGCACCTGCAATTCTGACCATGTGGGTTTTATCCCTGAGCCAGTTTGCAACCCATCTTGTGACATAGGGGTTGATATTTAAGCTGGTGAGCTTATTTATGATGCCCGAGTGGGATATTTTGTCGAACGCTTTTTGCGAGGTCCAGGTAGGCTGTGTGGACTACCTTCCCTTCATCTATGGTCTTGGTGACTGTTTCAAAGAAGTTGACCATGTTCAAGAGGCAAGATCTGCCCTTAACAAAGCCAAATTGGGTAGGATCCAGTGTTTGGAGGTTCCCAATGTCTTTATTTATGAGTTCCATGATGATACGCTCCATAGCTTTGCAGATCAGGCTAGTCAGGCTTATAGGGCGATAGTTTTCGGGGTCTGTTGTGGCACCCCCTTTGTGGAGTGGGACCACTGTTGCTGTACGCCATTCCTTGGGTACATATCCTGTAGTAAGGCTGAGATTGAACAGTGACTTTATGTGAGGGTTCAGTTCTTCTTGGAGCTCATGTAAGACGCAGCCCGGGACACCGTCTGGTCCCATTGATGCTGTGTTTTTTGCTTTGGAGAGGGCAGCTCTCACCTGTGCATCTGTGATGTCAGGGAGGCTACACTCTGTTGGGATAGACATTTGCTTTTTTGGGGGGAAGGGGGGGGAGAAGTTTGCACTGAA
The DNA here is from genome assembly GCF_019279795.1 of Protopterus annectens. NCBI lineage: Eukaryota > Metazoa > Chordata > Ceratodontiformes > Protopteridae > Protopterus > Protopterus annectens. Next base: position 356,198,674 of record NC_056731.1, on the reverse strand, counting down.
CCTGTCTGCCAGGATGTTGGCAATGTCTGTGGGTTCAGTGTATTTTTTGTCATTTTGCACTAACTCAGAGCATATCTGGGAGTTGCCACCCAGGTTCCTGACATAACTAAAGAAGGCCTTGTGATTATCTTTAGCGTCTTGTGCAATTTTTCTTTCGAAGCTGGCCTTAGATGGATTTTATGAGGGATCGTAGTTTCTTGCTAGTACTGATCAGTGATGCCTTCCCTTTTTGTGATTTTGCTCTATCATGTAGTAGCTTCCTCCTTCTGTTGTATAGCTTATTTATGGTTAGGGTCCACCAGACAGGTCTCCTGCCTTTGGAGGAGTGAGTCGTCGTTTTATTTGGGATAGCACGATCCATGCATTCCTGTAGGTGTCCATAGAATGCGTTTGTAAAGGATTCTGCGGTTTGGGCAGTATTTTCCACTGGCCAGGGGGCTTTGAAGGATTCCACCTTGGTTTTGAGAAGTGTGAAGTTTGCTTTTGAGAAGTTCTTCACCGTGGTTTCCTTGGCTGGGGACGGGATGTGGATGTCCAGTGAGCTTAATTTATGGTCAGATCTTACCAATGAGGGGTATACCTCTGGTATGGAACATAGAGTCCCCATGTTGGTGATGATCAGGTCCAATATGTTTTCCCCTCTTGTGGGAGTGGTGACCAGTTGTTCCATAGCATTTGAGTTTATAAATTCTAGAAACCATTGGGCGAGGGTGTTGGGGCTTGAGTAGTGCTCCCAGTCTATGTTTGGGTAGTTGAAGTCACCCAATATAATGGTGTTTGGAGAGACCTTCATATTCTCTAGTGTTCTCAGGAAAGCCAAGTGGGGATACTGAGTTTGGGAGGGTGGTCTGTAGCAGGCTACACACTGAAAGGCAGTTTTGCCCACTGTTAGTTGCACATGGATTGTCTCCGATGCTTTGTGCAGTGCCACTAACCTGGAGGTGTGGGTATCTTTGATGAATATGGATATTCCCCCTCCTTTTGTGGTCCGGTCTGAGTTTTGGGGCCAAAAAGCATGGTATGAGGTATAACCTGGCAGTGCTGGGGTGCTCTCGAGATCCTTGAACCAGGTTTCTGTTACTGCACTGATATCGATATTCTCCATACTGAGTAGAGCCTCGAGTGCGTGCATCTTGAGGTTTAGACTTCTGGCGTTGAGCAGCATTACCCTTAGTTTCTTTTTCCTTGTGTTATCTATGGAGGTGGGTTTGTCTTTTGAGCCTTGCCTAAAAAGGCAATATGGGGGTGGCAAGAGCCTTAGCCAGTATTCGAAAGCCCAGGGGTGACAGGTGCAAGCCGTCCCTAGCGAAGCAATGTGGATTGTCGAGCATGTCACCCCAGGCTGACAGACACTGGATCCCCTTTGAATGACACCAATACTTTAGCCAATTGTTAAAATTGATCATTTTGTCTTTATACTGTGGCATCATTCTTGGTGAGGGTAAGATGCTACTCAAGGTCAGGTTCATACCGGCCTGGGCTACATGATCAGAGAGCTCCTCTATGCCTCTTTTCATGTAGTCCAGGGAGGTATGTCTCAGGTCATTCACACCAGCATGGACAATGACAGAGTCATATTTGTACTTGCTTTGGAGTGACCTGAGTGCTTGTGTTATGTGCTGGATCCTGGCACCCGACAGGCAGCTTACAGTGACCTTCTCCTTGTTCAGTCTGGTGAGTGGGACATCAGTGTGTCTGACAATAGAGTCACCTATTACAAGTGTGTTAGGTGTGTTGTTTAGCCTTAAGGGCTGTGACTGTGTGGCACACTGACTTTGTGAACTATGTAATACGTGGGTATTGTTGTGGGGTAGCGGTTGCTTGGATGTCTGCTTTGAAGGTCTCTGCTGCTTGGGCGATTTTTATTTAGAGCCTCCGAGTATGTTTTTGTGTGTTTATGTGTTTGGTTTGCTGTTGCGATAGGTCTATGTGAGACTGGATTTGTGGTGTGTGTGGTTACCTTCTCCTCCTGACTGACTGCACCAGTACTGGGTTGACAGAGCTCAGTCTCCAGTTTGGCTATATATTTGCATCTCTCACATATATTTGAGCTTGTTGGGAGGAGAAGAGGGTGGTCTGTTTACATAAGGCAGTTGTAACATTGCCTCAAGATTCCCAGATTCACCAGCTGGACTGTAGAATAAACCCGAAACTGACTTTTGGACATGCCAGAATAGTATAAGGAACTACTTTTTGACTGATCAAAAAGGACCAATAGGGAGCCAAGTACTTAAAGGGAGTATAAGAGGTTGTCGTGCTTTAGTTTATTAGTGCTTAGTTATAAGATTACTTATACGAGCAACTGCAGGGCTGTACAATGAAAATAGAGTGCTTACTTTGAGATTTAGAACAGTTCTAAGGGAAAAAGTGAAGAGTAGACTTTGTGGAGCCAGGAATAATATAAACCCATTTAAGTGTCGCTGCGCTATGCGCAAAATCATGCAATACTGCGCAAATGCGGGTTTTAAAGCAGGGAAACTGAAAGAGATAGAAATTTACCCAAAACGGCCAATAAGCTACTAGTTTCAGGGCTGAGACCACTCCTCCAAGGACAGATAGGCTGCTCAAAGCTCCCCACTCTCACTGGTGAACAGAGAAGCTTCCTCCTATCCAAGTAAGGATATGGGCAACACAGGAAACTATACCACAGTCTGGAATTCAGCAAAACTTGAAATCTGGACTAATCTAGTTCAGCAAAGGCGGGAAAAGTTAATTTTTTTTCTTTGTTTTTTTCGGGAAACAGCAGAAAAACACACAGCAAACACTGTAAATGTTATAAACAGGCTAGCGTACTTTAGTTTGTAGCCTACAACAGTTATACAATACAAAAACGACTTAAATTGATATAAAACAAGTGCAAAAACTGTAAAAAGCAGAAGGCAAATGCAATTTAAACTTTTTAAAGCACAGATCAGTTAGAAATTCGCTTCTTAGGTGGGAAAAGGCAGTCCGAGCAAAAAAAAACAGAGAAAAAAATACTTAAATCTGGAAAAGTCTCTCTTGGGTCTCTCTGTTGCCTGTATCACTCTGCAGGACACCACGAGGAGCTGTGCGGAGTTGTATACTGGCACAAAACCGCGCAAATATCTTGTTTTTAATTTACTTCAGTTACTTTATACCACCTACCGCTACCACCAAAGTGTTGCTTTGTAAATCATTAACTTGGCTCTTGCTATCACTAGATTTTTTTTTTTTTTTATATAATTCCCTACATTTTCCAAAAGTTTATCTTGTATGGCTGTACTGACCTATTGTATTTTTTCTGGGGTCCTGTCTGACCAATAGAACCAGCCCAGTCTAGAAAATGTACTAATTATATATATATATATATATATATATATATATATATATATATATATATATATATACGTATATATGTATGTATATATATATATGTGTATATTTTTATATATATATATATATATATATATATATATATATATATACACACACACACATAACATACATATAGTCTTTAACTTTGCCCTTGTAGCCAGCATCATGGATGAAAAGGGTCTAAGTAGCCTGTTAAATTAATCAGTTAACAGATAAATAATAATTAAAATAAAACTTCCGCTTACATAATCAGATACCAAAATCATTAAAAGCATTAAATACCTACGTTGACTGTATAAAACTGTTTGTTGTTAAAGCAGCATTATTCCTTTTTTCAAATTTTAGTAATATGGTAAGGTTATTTTAGTAATTTATATATTCAGAAATTAAAAAAGTAAATCCATAATTGTATGCATATGTCTTATAATCCAGATGAGTGTTTTAAATTAGTAATTGCATTGGCAGTCTTTGTTTATCAGTAATATAGAATATATACGAACTGCCAATTACAGGTTTTGCCCTTCATTTGTTTACTTGATGGTATATAATAATTAGATGTTTAACCTTTCTGTGTAACTTCTCATTTCTGATATGGGCCTGTTGGGGAGAATTAAACAGTAGTTAATTGCACAGTAAAAATCAGTAGGACATGTGCACTACCGGGTTTCAGATAACTGCTTCAATCATCAAATGAGGTTTTGAAATGCTGTAATTTAGCATTTGCAAAGCTGTTCATAACATAGAATTGAATTTAATGACTGGACAGCCCTATGAGCCTTTTTCCACTCTTTAGTCCAGTGGAAAACTTTGACTCATACTAATTCCCTGTACCATCAAGTTGTATACAGCAGGAACACAAGCCTGGCATGTAAAGTGAAGCTTTCTGTTTAATCTTAATCTGCTGCCTCTGGCATAATGGCTTCTTGGATCACCCTTTGTACAGCAGGCAGTAATTTCCCTATTTACTGCTATTATGATAACTGAGACATCGTCTTCCATAAACTTTTGGAGTTCCTGGTCTGTCCAGAGTTTAACTTCCAGTATGTCTGAATGCCTGGCAAATTTCTAGAGACAAGAAAGTGATTTCCATTTTTTTAATTGCTGTTATGAGTTATTTCTTTGGCCCCTGTGAAGCAAACCATTTACTATCAGTGCCACTCAATTTCTGATGCAAGGAGTCACTCCTGACCCACTCTGAACCTAATCCAGAAGCCTCCTGTTGCAGGGAAAATGTTTAGTCAGCCTAGTGCAGTGTCACACTTTTGGACATAAGTTGTTTTAATTATTATTTTTATTTATGCACCTTCCCCTTTTCCCTGCCCCAGTACATGACATGTAATGTAAAACTGTTAAAGAAGAGAACTACTGTTGATGCATGCACCTAGTATTTTGTATGCTTGGTATTCATATCCCAGTTTTACCACCTAGCTGCCATCCTTCCTTATGGTCCATCCTCTCCCCTGGGATAGGTGAGCTGGCAGAATATGGCATCTTTTCCTATCCCCATCCCCATCCCCACCCCAGTCAGTTTGTTAAACGATGGACTTATTAGTCGAACACAGTTCTTCTGGGTCACAGTCATGGCTCAATCCTAGTGCTCCATGGAGCTGTCATTACCAGTCCTAAGTTGGTTTGATGACTCCCCATTGGCTGGATATCAGGAAGATCACCACTGTGTAGAAAGAAAAGAAGTATGATTACTGAGACGTGCTGTTAGACAGGTCTAGATTGAAATGTTTTGACCCACTGAACATTGTAAATACTCATGTCCTTAAAGAACCTCCCAGCAGGTCATAACCATGAATGCTGCACCAATGCAAAAAAGGTATCCCCTCTTATTAGAGGTTGAGTGGGATTATTAGAGCCTGACCGATTAGTGAAAAAATGATAGAATGGTGGGGTTGCTATTCTCTATAGAACAGGACTATTCTCTATAGAACATTCCTGATGTGCTGATTTTATATATTTACTTAACTGCATCTATAGAACAGGACTGCAGATTAGTAGAACAAATCATAACCTCTCATTTGACACTGCTATTGAAATAATTATTACAAAACTGCAACTCAACCCACAAAAAACATTAAACATTGTCTGTACCTATCTTCCCCCAGGAAAGAATACAACCATATTAGAAGACCTTCTAAACTGGCTCTCACTAAATCACCCTCAAGAAACTATACTCTTAGGGGATTTTAACATTGACTGGAACTTATGTAAACAGACTAATCCATCCACCCTTATTAACCTACATGGTTTCTCTCAAATAATCAACCTCCCAACTAGAATAAACAAACTTAACAACAAAGAAAGTATACTTGACTGGATATTAACAAATAGTCCTCAGCAAAAATATACAACAGGAACTCTCCCAGATGACCTCAGTGATCACTCCCTCACTTATATTATTAGGCAAAAAACCAGCACTACTGTCCCTATCCAAGTCAGATCATTCCATAGTAAGAAATACTTTGACCTTAACCAGTTTCAAAATGAACTCATGCAAGTTAACTGGTCACCTCTTAAATCTCTCCCTATAAATGAAGCAGTTAGTCACTTTAATAACACTTTTCTCACTATCCTGGAACACCATGCCCCAATGCGCTCTATGCGTGTCAAATCTAAAACAGCCCAATGGCTCTCAAATAACACTAAGAAACTTATTCTAAATAGGAACAAGGCCTGGGCTAAATGGCGAACTACAAAAAGCCTAAATGATAATGTCTCCTTTAGACAACAGAGAAATATGACAAAGAAAGCCATCATACAAGATAAAAAGAATTTTTATACACAGCTTCAGCAATCTTTACCACACCAACCACATAAATTTTGGTCCTCTATCAATAAACTATTATCCCCTGGTAAAGTTGCCACACCAAACCCTTCTGGCTCTGACCCCGATTCCCCCTTACAAACAGCCAATGCCTTCAACACTTTCTTCACTTCAGCCATACTAAACCTAGCAAATCAACAAAACCCAGACACCTCCAAACTATTTACACCTAGCTCTATTCCCCCCCCATTTCACCTTAAACCTATACCTACCTCTCAAATACTGTCCTTACTATATAAACTAAAACCTACAACCCCCTCTGCTGACCAATTACCAGCTGAATACCTCCAACTAGCTGCAAAAGCCTTAGCATACCCCATCTCTATACTTATTAATAGGACAATAAAAGAAAGTTCAATTCCATCAGTCTGGAAAATCACTTATATTATCCCTCTTTTTAAAGGAGGTGACTCTACTGAGTATTCTAACTACCGCCCAATAGCACTACTATCTCCACTTGCAAAAATTATGGAGAAGTGTATCCACAAACAGTTACTAAATCACCTACTAGACCACAAACTCCTGGCTAATTGCCAACATGGGTTTCGACCATACCATAGTACTAGTACAGCCTTACTATCCTTCATTGACTCAATTAATAAAAATCGTAACAATAACACTCCTTCTTCAGCATTCTTCGTAGACCTGTCCAAAGCCTTCGACATGGTAAATCACCAGCTTCTTCTCCATCGTTTAAAATCTTTCTCTCTAGATAACCTTGCCTTATGCTGGTTTACATCTTACCTAGACAACCGCAAACAAGCAGTTCTATGGGACAACCAACTCTCTGATCTTCTCCCCACCACTATAGGAGTCCCTCAGGGCTCTATTTTAGGTCCACTCTTGTTTTCCATTTTCATTAATGAACTTTATCTAGCCGCTCCACAAACAACTTGTATTCAATATGCAGATGATACTACCATCATTTGTACAGCCTCAACACAGTCAGAACTTCACTCTCTCACACAAAAACCTTCTCAACTATAGAACAATGGTTCTCTAATCATTGCCTTCTCCTTAACCCCAAGAAAACAAAACTCTTGCTTTTCTCACCCACCCACTTGTCGACCTCTATCCATTTTACACTAATATCTGATAATGGAACCATTATCTCTCCTGACCAAACAACAAAACTCTTGGGTATCACTATTGATAACCAATTAAAATTTGACAATCATATTAATCTTACAATAAAATCGACCAACAGAAAACTAGGCTCTCTCTATAGAATCAAATCTTTTCTTACTCCTGAAGCCAAAACTACCATAGCCAGAACTCACTTAATCTCAACTCTTTTATATGCTTCCTCCATATACACAAATCTCTCTAAACATAATCTTAGCAAACTTACTTCATCATATAATAATATTGCCAGATTTGCAACTGCCTCTCCATATAGAACTCATCATTGTTTAAATCTCAAAAAGCTTGGGTGGCTGGAACTACCACACCTCATACAATACTATCAACTCACTATTGCCCATAATGCCCTACATCACCCTGAAAACACCCCAATACTCTCCTCCCTCATAACACCCTATAACAATCAGAGGCATCTACGCTCCACCAACAAAATACTAGTCCAAACTTCCCGTTCCAAAAACTCAGCAGGTGACTCCACATTTTCCAACTCAGTTGGCAAAATATGGAATAAGTTACCACAGGAACTCACATCCCTAACATCACTCTCCCAATTTCAAACTAAACTAAAATCCTTCCTAAATAACCACTGGCTATGCTCTTGTCATAACCCAGGTTAGCTCTCTTTTTTTTCCATCATTATATGGCTCCTTAACATTCTTTCTTTTTCTTCTCTTTTACATACTCTAACTAATTATTAAATATTCCTTATCCTTTCTCTCTCTTTACCATCCTAGTTTTTTTTTTTTTCACTTTACTCAAAATTTAATTCAACCTGTTTCAAAGGTATTGCATATGCTTTTTTTTCCCCTCTATTTCTGTATATTGATGTATATCTTGAAATTGTTTAGTAGTTTGTAGTGGAGCTTTTCTCCCCGGGCCTCCACTGAAAATGGACATATATCCAGTTGGACTAGCCCGGTAAACAAATGTAAAATAAATAAATAAATAAATAAACTTTTGCACAATAGGACCACTATTATTTATTTTATTTATTTATTTTTTTGTGGCATTCAACTGCACAAAGGCAGATTTTGATATTAAGTGCTTGGGACACCTCTCTCTGCATAGCACAGAAATACGTTCAGCCACATGAACCACATATTAAGGAGCTCTTACTCATTTAACTCACACCTGGTGTATTTATAGAGATACTTTCTGTTAACTTCTTTTAAAACAGCAGGCTGGAACTGATAACCTACATGCTATAGACAAAACGGTTGTACAACTTACTTGGCAAGAGGTTATGTTAAAGGCTAGACAATGAATTATTTTTCTTTCCGCTTCCCCTACTTTGGCTGGACAAATAACTAAGCTGCAGAGCTATCAGCTTTTACAGTAATCTGGTCAGATGCATAGGAGCAAACCAAATAAATAAATACATAAATACAATTACAGCAACCAGTCACCATATGATACTTACATAGCTTCCCAAACTTATATTTATTTGCATACATTTTTGTCCCTCAGATTTAGTTATCTCATAATGCTATGATTTAGGAAATGCTGGTTTTATGTTTACAGTTCAAATAGTTGCTATATACCCTTCTCTTCACCATTATACGTGAATATCCCATCTCTGCTGATTTAAAGGGAAAAGGCCCGACTACAGCCTAGGCATCCCAAGTTCAGTTAGGGGGTTTGGGTACCTACTGCAGCCAATAAGAGGTGGGGAGAGAGAGAGAGAGGAGTGAAGGGGAAAAGGCCACTGTCTTCTCTTCTCTTTTGGGGGAACTGGAGCTGGGGTTGTTTGTGGTCTTATGTCACCAACAGAAGTAAGTGACAGCGCCATGCTATGCTCACTGCCTCCTGCTCTCACAGTAAAAATATAAACTCAGCACAGATGCAGTTAAGTAAATATATAAAATCAGCACATCAGGAATGTATTTAGAATACTAAAATGGTTTAAAACAAATTACACTTGTGATATAAAATTTTAGACAGACAGATAGATATGTGTTTATATTGGATAGTAATTTATTCACTGTATGTCCTGACACACTTCTTAAATTATTGTAATACTAAGCTGATTACTTTGCACTCCCTATACGTTGAATATATTTTACTATACATACATGTACCTAACATAATTTGTAGATGCAGCATTTTATATATATATATATATATATATATATATATATATATATATATATATATGCAATTCTGCCACAAATATCGCACATTCTAGCATATTCTGAGCTGTTGTATATACATTTACAGCTGTGAACTTGGTCTCTTTCACATAATGGCCCCTGGTCCTTATTCACAAATGCTGTTAGATTGCCTGACTTCAGCAGTATTACAGCCCTTCTCTGGACCCTTGAATGTATGCTCTTCCTTTTTAAACCCTTGTGATGCTGTATTTAGAAAGAAAGAAAGACAGATAGATAGATAGACAGACAATCATGGACAGATAGATGGATAGATTTCCGAGGCAGCTGAGTCTAATCACCATTCTTTTCTTGACAGCCCCCTCCCTCAGTCTGTACTTCCTTTCTTTAGGAGGGCTGTACTTCTCAATCCTGGAGTAAATTTGTGGATACTCCCCCAGTCATCTAGTTTGTTTTATGCTTAACATGGAGGGGAAGTTTATACAAGAGGCTGTGGTTCCTTCTCTGTGGAATCTGCATATACTTCCTGTGTTTGTGTGGGATTAATTCAGGTACACTGGCTTTCTCCAACACACCCAAAACATGACGTAGGTAAAGTGGTGTTCCTTCAGTTTGACACCTCACCGTAAGTGTGCAGTGTGAGAGTGGGAGTGTATGTTTGTGTATCTTGTGATAGACCTGGGATGTCAGTGGCATTATCAGAATGGGTGTGCTTGTGTAAAAAAAATAAACACTGATTTTTTTTTTTTGGGACTCATCTACTTACAGATTGGTGGCACATACATAAATCTTTTGGTTAGCAGTAATTTGGGGGCATATATATATATATATATATATATATATATATATATATATATATATATATATATATATATATACATATATATATATATATATATATATATATATATATATATATATATATATATACCTTCTACTGCCTTTACCTTCGTGACTGCTTATTCTCGCTGAAAAGCGAGTTAAAACTGCTCTTTTGCTTGAATTAAACTTGTTTTTCTGCATTTATTATTACCTGCACTTTAAATTGTCTGTTTGATTTAACTGTTGAGGCTGCTCACTCAAGTGTGCTAGCCTGTGTAAAGTATTTACTGTGCATTTTCTGTTGTCTGCTTAGAAAAGAAAAAAAAGAAAAAAACAAAAAAAATCCTTGTTTCCCGCCTTTCCTGAGCTAGAATAGTCCCTAATACAGGCATTGCTGTATTCTGGACTTTAGAATAGTTCCTGTGTTGCCCATATCCTTACTTGGATATAAGGAAGCTTCTTTGTTCACCAGTGGGAGTGGGGAGCTTTGAGCAGCCTATCTGTCCCTGGAGGAGTGATCTCAGCACTGAAACTTGTTGTTTATTGGCCGTTTTGGGCTAATTCCTAGCTCTTTCAAGTCCCTTGTTTTAAAAACCTGCTTTAGCGCAGTTTGGCACGATTTTGCGCTTAGCGCAGCATCGGGCAGCGCCTCTTAAACAGGTTTAAACTATTACCAGCTCCACAGAGTCTGCTCTTCACTTTTTCCCTAGGAACTGATCTGTATTTGAAAGGAAGCACTATATTTTCATTTTATAGCCTTACACTTGCACTTAGAAGTAATCCTATAAGCACTATACCTCTCTTATACTCTTTTAAATACTTAACACCCTACTTATCCTCCTTGATCAGTCAAAAGTATTCATCATAATATCCTGACATGTCCAAAGGTCAGTTTCATGTGTACTCTCCAGTACAGCTGGTGAATATGGGAATCTTAAGGCAGTGTTACAACTGCCTTATGTACACAGACAACCCTTTACTCCTCCCAACAAACTCAAATATATGTGAGAGATGCAACTATATAGCCAAACTGGAGGCTGAGCTCTCTCGACCCATGACTGGCACATTCAATCAGGAGGAGAATGTAACCACACACACACCACAAATCCAGTCTCACATAGACCTATAGCAACAACAAACCAAACACATAAACACACAAAAACATACTCGGAGGCTCTAAATAAAAATCTGCCTAAACAGCAGAGACCTCCAAAGCAGACACCCAAACAACTGCTACCCCACAACAATACCCACGTATCACATAGTACGCAAAGTCAGTGTGCCACACAGTCACAGCCCTTAAGGCTAAACAACATACCTAATACACTTGTAATAGGTGACTCTATTGTCAGACACACTGACGTCCCACTCACCAGGCTGAACAAGAAGAAGGTCACTGTAAGCTGTCTGTCGGGTGCCAGGATCCGCCACATAACACATGCACTCAAGTACAAATATGACTCCGTCATTGCCCATGTGAATGACCTGAGACGTACCTCCCTGGACTACATGAAAAGAGATATAGAGGAGCTCTCTGATCATGTAGCCCAGGCTGGTATGACCCTGACCTTGAGTAGCATCTTACCCTCACCAAGAATGATGCCACAGTATAAAGACAAAATGATAGGTTTTAACAATTGTCTAAAGTATTGGTGTCATTCAAAGGGGATCCAGTGTCTGTCAACCTGGGATAACATGCTCGACAATCCATGTTGCTTCGCTAGGGACGGCTTGCACCTGTCACCTCTGGGCTTTTGAATACTGGCTAAGGCTCTTGCCACCCCCATAGTGCCTTTTTTAGGCAAGGCTCAAAAGACAAACCCACCTCCATAGACAATACAAAGAAAAAGAAACTAAGGGTAATGCTGCTCAACGCCAGAAGTCTAAACCTCAAAATGCACACACTCGAGGCACTCCTCAATATGGAGAACATCGATGTCTATGCAGTAACAGAAACCTGGTTCAAGTCTCCCGAAAGCACCCCAGCACTAACAGGTTATACTTCATACCATGCTTTTCGGCCACAAAACTCGGACCGAACCACAAAAGGAGGGGGAGTATCCATATACATCAAAAATACCCACACCTCCAGGTTAGTGGCACTGCACGAAGCAACAAAAACCATCCATGTGCAACTAACAGTGGGCAAAACTGCCTTTCAGTTTGTAGCCTGCTACAGACCACCCTCCCAAACTCAGGACACCCACTCGGCTTTCCTGAGAACACTGGAGGATATGAAGGTCTCTCCAAACACCATTATATTGGGTGACTTCAACTACCCAAACATTGACTGGGTAAACTACTCAAGCCCATACACCCTCGCCCAACGGTTCCTAGAATTTATACTCAAATGCTATGGAACAACTGGTCACCACCCCCACAAGAGGGAAAAACATATTGGACCTGGTCATCACCAACACATGTTCCACACAGAGGTATACCCCTCACTGGTAAGGTCAGACCATAAATTAATCTCACTGGACATCCATATCCCATCCCCACCCCCAGCCAAGTAACCACGGTGAAGAACTTCTCAAAATCGAGGTGGTATCCTTCAAAACCCCTGGGCCAGTGGAAAATACGGCTCAAACTGCTAAATCCTTTACAAACGCATTCTATGGACACCTACAAGAATGTATGGATCGTGCCATCTCAAATAAAAGCAAGACTCACTCCTCCAAAGGCAGGAGACCTGTCTGGTGGACCCCGGCCATAAATAAGCTATACAACAAAAGGAGAAAGCTACTATATGATAGAGCAAAATCCCAAAAAGGGAAGGCATCTCTGATCAGTACTAGCAAGAAGCTACGATCCCTCATAAAATCATCTAAGGCCAGCTTCGAAAGAAAAATTGCACAAGACACTAACGACAACAACACGGCCTTCTTTAGTTATGTCAGGAACCTGGGGGGCAACTCCCAGATATGCTCTTGAGTTAGTGCAAAATGATAAAAAATACACTGAACCCACAGACATTGCCAACATCCTGGCAGACAGGTTCAGTGCAAATTTCTCCCCCCCCCCCCCAAAGAGCAAATCTCCATCCCAACAGAGTGTTGCCTCCCAGACATCACAGATGAACAGGTGAGAGCTGCCCTCTCCAAAGCAAAAAACACAGCATCAATGGGACCAGACGGTGTCCCGGGCTGCGTCTTACATGAGCTACAAGAAGAACTTAACCCTCACATAACGTCACTGTTCAAACTCGGCCTTACTACAGGATATGTACCCAAGGAATGGTGTACTGCAACAGTGGTCCCGCTCCACAAGGGAGGTGCCACAACAGACCCCGGAAACTATCGTCCTATAAGCCTGACTAGTCTGGTCTGCAGAGCTATGGAGCGTATCATCATGGAACTCATAAACAATGACATCAGGAACCTGCAAACACTGGATCCTACCCAATTCGGCTTTGTTAAGGGCAGATCTTGCCTCTTAAACCTGGTTGACTTCTTTGAAACAGTTACCAGGGCCATAGACGAAGGGAAGGTAGTCCCCACAACCTACCTGGACCTCGTAAAAGCCTTCGACACAATACCCCACTCAGGCATCATAAATAAGCTCACTAGCTTAAATATCAACCCCTATGTCATAAGATGGGTTGCAAACTGGCTCAGGGATAGAACCACATGGTCAGAATTGCAGGTGCCTTGTCAGACTCTAAACCAGTCACAAGTGGCGTCCCACAAGGTTCAGTCCTGGGACCTCTCTTGTTCTGTATTTATTTCTCTGAGGTACAGGCAAATACGGGAGGACTATGGCTGACCAAGTTCATAGATGACTGCAAACTGGGTGCCATAATAGACTCTCCAGCTGACACAAGCATCCTCCAAAAGGGTCTCACAGAGACAGATAACTGGTGCCAGAGCCATGGCCTGAAGCTAAATGCCAAAAAATGCATAGTCATCCCCTTTGGGAAAAACAAAGTGCCCACAGATTACTACATAGGAGGTAATCCATTAAGTACAGAGGAAGTAATTAGGGATTTGGGGACCCAAGTAGATAGTAATCTCTCCTTTGATAATCACGTTGCCAAAGTGGTTAGAAAGACCTTCTATGTAGCCCACCTTATCACGAAAGGTTTCACATTTAGATCAAGAGAGATCATTGTGCCCCTCTATTCATCACTCATCAGGTCATAATTGAATACAATGCCCCATTTGGTATGTACCTTACCCAACACCTGCAGTAACTGGAAAGACCCCAAAAGTACCTCACCAAGAGGATCAAGGGATTCAAATAGATGCCCTATGCAGTTAGGCTAAAGAAACTCCAGCTCTACTCAGTTACTTACGGCCTACTCAGAGGCGATCTGTGCCTGACATATAAAGCCATGTCCAACCCAGAATTAATGGACATGCTTCACCTCAGGAAATCTAAATCCCTTAGAGCTACATGCTCCAGGAACTTAAACCTCAGCACAGAAATAAATAGGACATGCTGGATGGACAGATTCATATCCCAGAGGCTCCCCTCACTCTGGAACAAAATCCCAGTCCAAGTTAGGCAGAGCCCCTCACTGACCCTCTTCAAGAGAAATCTTGATGATTAGATGGGAGATCGTAAGTTTACCCCTGGGATCTCTTCTGGGTCCCTGCTAGACAGAGGCACAATAAACTAACCATAAAAGGGCTATCTTCTGTAACCTACCATTCAAAGGTACAGTCTACAAATCTAAAAGGGTGGCGAAAGCCAAACACACTCTGGCTAGGCTTATAAATGCCCTAGGGCAGATAGCCTAGTATCAACCTATGAACCTATATATAGATATATATATATATATATATATATATATATATATATATATATATATATATATATATATATATATATATATATATATGTCTTCTGGCTCACAGTGAAAAAAGTTAACAAATAATTATTTCAAAAATGAAAGCATGAAGTGCAAACACAACATATAGATCCTTAGAGCTTTTGGGCCTTGTCACTCTGGACCTCAGGTATATAAGGGGAGAATTACCCAGGCTCAGTTCTGCGGAGTCCTAACCTCAACCTCTGATCTGTGACCTACCTAGTCTAAAACCTATTTGCAGGATGACACAGAATGAAAGTGGAGGGGGAGCGGGAATGGAAACATTCCATTCAGTTTTTAATAAGCACCACTAACCACAGCAGAACTTTAATGTATTTGAGATGCCTATGTGTTTCTAATGCCTCCTTACTGAAATGTCGGCATTCAAAATGCCGATTGTCAACATACTGAAAAAAATACCAAAAATACCAGAAGAGAGCAAAAATCACTCTTTTCCTTTTAACTTCTTTTTTTGCAGGGAGGCTAGCCATCCTGCACCTAAAACTGTATATACCAACCCGAAGTTCACCATAACTCTGAGAAAGGGGAATAATCTAAAAAATGGCCATCTTAAACTTGGAATATGTAATTCCTTTCTTTCTGACATTCAGTCTCCATGTTTCAGGACTTGCTGTATTGAGAAGAGACATTTCAAATGGTTTCTAATGGAAGAAGTATGCTGCAAAATAAACCCTTTACATACACAGTATCCTAAATACTAATGTCAAGATTTCAGTCATGACGTATGAATCTGGCTTGTGTGCTTTGTTTAATTATGCTCCTCACAAAAGTCTTTAGTTGTTCTAGGGGGTGGCGGTTCTGAGAAAGTCCCTTGCATAGAGGGTTATTTTCAGGTTTTCAGTCATAACAAATTGCTATGTGGTTGATACATTGATGTCAGTAAATTTACATCAAGCTGTTAATTCAGTCTGTCTTTGTCTGTGTATGCCACGTCAGTAATGTTTTACGGTTTTTAAAACTGTTTCCTTTTTTCCAGAGCTGTTTCTTTGGATAGTGCATGACCTAGTGTAGAATTCTGATCAGGGTTTCCATTTATATTGCTTGTTATGTATCCTCACCATGGATGTCAGGATTCACCACTCAGCCTCACTTCCCTTCACTCTGCTGTCAAGGTGAATTTTTTCACATCTATAACTCAAACAAATAACACATTGGTTATGATTGGGGACCAGGTCATTAATTCTTTATGTTATGCACCTTTTTGACATCAGAGAAGTGCATAATAAGGTTGTCTTTTTTTTGGTTTCAGACTGCAGTCATCATGCTCCTTACAGTTAGCAAACATGCCAACATTGTGCAATATACAGGCAACTTTACACTTACTGCACAGTAAAAAATCTTGTTGAACTACAAAAACTATCACAAGACTCTACCACATCAGTCAAAGCATGACTATCTAACTGCCAGCTGTTTCTGAATCCCCACAAAAGCTAAGTTAATCCTATTTATTTCCTAGCAACTTTCTAGCTCTCTAGTTAAAAAAAAAAAACTCATCTTCATAGCCTCATCCAACGGTACCAAAATCAAACTGTTATTTCATGCAAAACTTCTAGGTGTCATGGTTGAAGAAAACTTAAAATTTAATCTGCATGTAAAAGAATCAGTAAATAAAGCTCTTCAAAATCTAGACACCCTGTATAGAAGCTCTCCTTACTTATCCAGCTCTGCACACAAATGCATTCATTCAACCTTCCTGATTCCAAGTCATCTTTATGTTGCTCCCATACTGCCTCTTTATCAAACCTTCTAGAACTATGTTATAATAAACTTGGGCTTGAACAACCCCACTCCCTAATCTTTTCACAACTAGTCTGCACTCACAAACCTATCTATCAAACTGAGCAATGCATGGCACTATGCAGCATGTTACAAATGTAGTCCCCAAGTAGATTTCTTTGTTCCACAAACTGACTCTTCATGTAACTCGCTATAACTATGTGGTGAATCCTTGTATAACTGCTGTGCTGCTGCACTGTGGAATTACTTACCCATACAGTTTAATCTGCGGTGGTGGTACTGCGGTAGCATTGTCGCCTCACAGTAAGACGTCCTGTTCGATTCTCAGCTAGAGCGTCTTCTGTGTGGAGACATGCGTGAATGGCCGTGCCTTCGTTGAAGGTTGTGCGTCAGGGCTGGCAACGTGGCACGTAAAAATCTACTGCCAATCATTAGCAGACCAGAGTTCCGCTGTGGTGACCCCTAACCAGGAAAAGCTGAAAGACTCAACAGTAGTTTAAACAAAACAACATTAACGGGCAGTTCACATGCCAACTCAGTAAGTACCTCCTGGACTGCTGGCTCAGTCACTGTCCCCCACCAGGATAACTTTATTCTAAAATAAACTATTCTAAATATAGCACCTTGCATTTGAAACTCTTCCATGTGTTTTCTAACATTATTTTGCACAACTACTTATCTCAGTGCAGCTTTGCTTTTCTTTTATACTCCCTGAAAGCAAACTTTTTTCATCTACCATACCATCTGTTTCTCTTTCTCCACTTTCATATAAGCTTTGTGCTCCTCTTATCATTTGAACTCTGCTTTTTGTCCTATGTATGTTGTAATTAATATATCAACTCATGCACTACTACCTTGATCTCATTAATTTTATAACTAATGACCCATTTTATCTTTAAAACCCTTTTTTGGTGTCATAAACTTTATAAATAATGAACCATTTTATCTGCAGTACCTGTTTTATTTATGTCTGCTCTCTATGGCACCTCTATCTGTTAGTAAATAATATATACTGAAACATTGTAATTTTGCTTTCTGACATTCATTTACAATATATACATATGTTACCTCCTTATTTCTAAATGTAATCTTTGTGTTTAAGTTATGCAAAATTTCATGTGGTAAACTGTTTTTGTTATTTGATTGTTCTTGTCCTTACACTTTATGTACTTTAACTCTGATAAATTTATATTGTGTAAAAATATTTTTGTATTTGGATATTTTCTTCACAGGGGTTACTTTGCTAACCCAGTTGGACTATCCTGGTTAGCAAATGCCAGTAAATAAACAAGCAAACAAACAAATAAATATGGCTTGTTGGTGCACATTGTAGAAACAAGTTGGAAAGAATTACTGTGGCCATTTATTTATGTGACACTATAGTCAAAGGTGGCATGCCTTCTGAGAAGGGGCATATTCCACTGAGACAGTATATGTATGAAGCTAATGGTTGCTAAACTTTAGATATGCAGCAAAGATGCAGCCCATGTGTTGGCTTTTGGTTTATTATAATTTCATAGCCTCCACTTTGCAAATATTTTTAACACAGTTCAGTATAACCATTCACATTTTTTATGTTTTCTTAAATTAACAAATGCATAGTACATAATATATGAAAATATAAATATATTTTGCTTTAAATAATGTAAGCATTAAAAGTAATTATTATTTATTTGTCCTTGAAAATTACATTCTCTAGCAACATTTCTTACATTTAATTAACTGAAGTTATTAAACTTGCTTTATAATGCCAATCAGACCTCAGAGTGAGTATACTAGTCTTCTTACAGTGATTGAGTTTGTTTTGCTTTTCTTTCTCTTCCTGTATTACTGCAGCATTTCTATGATTTCACTATTTTCCACATTAATCTTTTCACCGTGCAGTCTGTGAAGAGCACAACTTACACAAGTCTAAATGTTCCTTCCAAATCATTGTTATATAATCTTGTGGATTTTTTTCCATTTGACTTTGTACCACATATTTAGGTTCATAGGTAGGTACTAGGCTATCTACCCGAAGGCATTTATAAGCCTAGCCAGAATGTGTTGGCTTTCGCCACCCCCTTAGATTAGTTCCCTGTGCCTCTGTCCAGCAGAACCACTGAAGTGATCCCCGAGGTAAACTTTCTGTGTCCCATCCACTCGTCAAGGTTTCTCTTGAAGAGTGTTAGTGAGGAGTTCTGCCTAATGTAGATTGGAATCTTGTTCCAAAGCATGGGAAGTCTCTGGGACAGGAATCTATCCCTCCAGCATGTCATATTTATTGTTGTGGTGAGGTTTAGATCCCTAGAGCATGTGGCTCGAGGGGATATGGTTTTCTTTAGGTGGAGCATGTCCATCAATTCTGGGTTGGACATGGCCTTGTATGTCAGGCAGAGGTCACTTCTGAGTAGGCAGTATGCAGATGAGTACAGCTGGAGTTTCTTCAGTCAAGCTGCATAGTGCATCTGTTTGAGGCCAGTGATCCTTTTGATGAGGTACTTCTGTGGTCTTTCCAGCTGTTGCAGGTGTCTTGTAAGGTACATCCCAAATGGGTCTTTGTACTCTATGATGGGTCTGATGAGTGATGAGTAGAGGGGCACAATGACCTCTTTTGATCTGGATGCGAACCCTTTTGTGATTAGGTGGGCCACTTAGAAGGATTTTCTAACCACTTTGGCAATGTGATTATCAAAGGAGAGATTACTATCTACTTGGGTCCCCAGATCCCTTATTACGTCTTCCGTGTTTAGGGGACTACCACCTATGTGGTAGTTTGTGGGTACTTTGTTTTTTCCAAAGGGGATGGCTATGCACTTTTTGGCATTTAGCTTGAGGCCATGATTTTGACACCAGTTATCCTTCTCAGTGAGACCCTTTTGGAGGATGTCTGCGTCAGCTGGAGAGTCAGTTATAGCCCCTAGTTTGCAGTCGTCTGCGAACTTGGTCAGCCATAGTCCTCCTGTGCTTGCCTGTACCTCTGAGAAGTATATGCCAAACAGGAGGGGTCCTAGGACTGAGCCCTGGGGAACACCACTTGTAATCGGTTTAGAGTCCAATCTATCTCTTGCAACTCTTACCATGTTGGTTCTGTCTGTGAGCCAATTGGCAACCCATCTTGTGACATATGGGTTTATGTTCAGGCTGGTGAGCTTGTCTATAATACCAGAATGGGGAATGGTGTTGAAGGCCTTTGCAAGGTCTAGGTAGGCTGTGTTTACCACCTTTCCCTTGTCTATAGCCTTGGTAACTGTCTCAAAGAAGTCCACCAGGTTTAGGAGGCATGATCTGCCCTTAACAAAGCTGAACTGGGTAGGGTCCACTGTTTGGAGGTTCCCAATGTCTCTGTTAATGAGTTCCATGATGATGTGCTCCATAGCCTTGTGGACCAAACTAGTCAGGCTTATAAGGCAATAGTTCCCGGGGTCTGTTGTGGCTCCACCTTTGTGGAGCAGAATAACCGTTGCTGTGAGCCCCTCTATGGGCACGTAGCCTGTGGAGAGGCTGAGTTTGAACAGTGTGTTTAGCTGAGGGGTTAGCTCGTCTTTGAGTTCGTGTAGGATGCAGCCTGGGACACCGTTCGGTCCCATTGATGCTGTGTTTTTGGCTTTGGAAAGGGCTGTTTTAACCTGAGTGTATATGATTTCAGGGGCTCTACATTTTTCTGGTATGGTTATGGGCCCTTTTGGGAGTGAGAAGGGGGTGAAGTTTGCACTGAACCTGTCTACCAGGATGTTGGCGATATCAGTCGGTTCAGTGTATTTTGTGCCATTCTGCACTAACTCCGAGCAGATCTGAGCATTGCCACTTAGATTATTGACATAGCTAAAGAATGCCTTGTGGTTATCTTTGGAGTCCTTGGCAATTTTTCTTTCGAAGCTAGCCTTGGATGATTTTATGAGGGATCATAGTGCAGGTCTGAGCATTGCCACTTAGATTCTTGACATAGTTAAAGAATGCCTTGTGGTTATCTTTGAAGACCTTGGCAATTTTTCTTTCAAAGCTAGCCTTGAATGATTTTATGAGGGATTGTAGTTTCTTGCTGATACTGATCAGGGATGTCTCCCCTTCTTGCGATTTTGCTCTTTTCTGTACTAGTACTTTGTGCTTCTTTGTATATTTTGCTTTAGCTCTCAAAACAAATTTGCCTTTGTAGTCATTAATGATAGCAGTTCAGAAGAAAATGTAAATAAACTCTACCATCAGTTGCCCAGACTTCTTGAATTCGGATATATTTGTCCTTCTTTTCATCTGCACTTCTAATATGTATATGTTCCATTGCTACTCATTTTTCTTACATTCAGAATTTCTTTTACTAAAGAGACATATACTCTTCAGTTGATATTCCTGTTTCCTCTTAATCTCGTAAGTCACTTTTGAAGTTTCATAGCCAAGGTGCTGCCTTTTTACTTAATACAAATGACTTAATATTCTGCAAAACCACTTGTCTGCTTGTAGGCATCATAGGCCCATAGCAACTTATTATCCAATATTTCTACCTTTTTCCAAGTAACTCTGCTGCAGAGACACTGCTTTTGCCAGTTTTTCTTTCTTTATGAAAACACATTCACACCTGAGAACTTATCTGGCTCAAATGTCAAAAATCTTTCCTTAAGTAATATAATTGTATTCATCTCATGTCTTTCTCCATATTACAAACCTTGCATCCAGTATACTTTATATATATATATATATATATATATATATATATATATATATATATATATACATATATAGATAGATATAGGTATATGTATATATATGGATTTTTCTGTTTAGTTGAAAGAATACCCCATCTCATTTCAAATGTTTTCAGCTATATGAATTAATGGGCATTGTTGTTACAATCTTTTTGGAGTTTATGTTTATGTATTTTTTGTTCTTTTCTTACTCTTTTTCCGTATCCTGGCTTCTCTCTAACCAGTTTTAACTTTTTTTCTTCTGTATCAGTCTCAGTTTCCTCTTCAGATTCTTGATCTAATACTTGAACTCTGTTTTTGCTGGTATTAGTGACATCTTGGCACAGGGTCCCATACCCTGGTTGGTGTTGATCCTTTTTAAGTACTAGGCCTTCGGCACTAGCATCCTTAATGACTATAGGTTATTGGGAGTTGTCTCTATTACCAAAGTTGTGTCCTCACTTGCAGAAATATGCCTACAGGAATGCTATTTACATTGGTACTGTCTTACTGTGAATCGGCATCCTAAAACAATATAGGGCAAAAGGAACAAAAAGTTGCAAAAAACCCAAAGTTACAAGTCTGGCTCTCCTAACAGCACCTTCTCCTGAGACAATTCTCCATTGAGAAGCCTCAAGAAGTATAGATGTAAGAAGAAGCATTTTATTCCCCTTGTAGATTCTCCCATGACAGATAATGACAATGAGGATAAAGACAATTCTTCCTCTGGGAATTGCTTGGGCTAATATGACTGATGGGAGGCTGCCCATCTCACACTACACACTGACGGAGAGTTTTTTTTAAGTATTCTTTCTGTTCTGCAATTTTGACTTCCCGAGTGGTACACCAAGAAGTTAAGATGACTGCCTTGTCCATCTGGGAGACTTGGAAAGACACAAATCTGGTATGCCTTGATCCCAAGAGTAGGTCGCATTCTTTGACTGCCTCCTGACTGCAACTGCCTAGTGAACACTTGTGTTGTGAGTTGTATCACTGCTGCTTCTACAGCTGCTAAGAAGGAAGGGCTCCCCAAACAAGGAAGCTCAGACTCTGGATCTTTTTGGAAGAATCTCTATACATCATCTATATGTAATGTGGTTCCAGTAAGATATTGCAGATGAACTCCCCATATAACTATACAGATGTTTGGGAGTCAGTTCATCAGGACAATGGCTGATTTCTCAGGTAGCAAGTTTTTTTTTTTCATTCTGCAACATATGTGTGCATCTTGAAAAGAATGCTGCAGATAGATTGGCTAGGTTAACAGGTACCAGCATTGTTGTTTGTCACCATGCTGCATGCATTTGACATACTTTGGTATTTTAAGGCATCTTTTTGAAATGCCCCTTTCAATGGCTCTGACCATTTTGGGATGGCAAAATCCTCACTGCTTTGGAAGTGCATCTTCAGGTGCAACAATCAACCTTTACTTAATGCCAAGAGTTTAAGGCAGATATGACTCAGGTATGGCTCCCAGCAACAGTGGAAGCTGCAGTCTGGAAGGGACCAAAATATCAAGTGCAATGCTGTATGCCCTACTTATTATCACCTTTTTTGTAGCCCTACCCATTCCTTATTCCAGCAAATACTGCACCACTGCTGACCACTTAACTATCACTGCTCTGTCTGTCATTATTCTGAAATTATCCTCAAATATGGAAGCCTATCCCTATCTTGTAATCCATACAATTATTTTGCTTCTTCAGAGTCACTTAGTTTTTCTGCCCGAGTAATTTCTTCTCAGTATCTTGGTTGTCCATTTATTTAGGAGATTTATCAGTGAATTCTCCTTAGTCCATATCCAATCAGCTTATTTGTCAGTGAACTGTCTTCCACTTTATATGCATTAAGTTCTCCCTGGTCATCTTTACTATCCTGCAGCACCTGTTAACAACAAAACAAGCTTTCCTTATGTCTTGTAGTCTCTCTTTGTGTCAACAATAGTCCCATTTAATCAAGCAATCATGTGTCCCTTGGCTGTGTTTGTAGAATCATCTTATCACACTTAACCATAGGACATTTTCCTCTCCAAATAAAGTTCTTCAGTGCCTTCTTTATTTCTTGCCATAATTTAGACTGTACAAATTATCTGGACTATAAAATGTGGTATATTTGTATAAATTTAGCTATACTGTAAAATGTGTTATATTTGTATTTTGTTATGATTACTCCTGTTCTATATGACATTGTAATGATTGTATATGTACCTTTGGAGATTTTCTCCCCGGGCCTCCGCTGAAAACGGACATGTATCCAGTCGGACTATCCCGGTCAACAAATGTAAAATAAAATAAATAAATTACCAGATTGATAGACGTACACATGGCAAACAAAAAATATCATGAGAACTAAATGTGTCTTCACTGAATTCATTTTATTATCCACATCCATAACTGAGAACTTGAACTTCTTTATCTTTTCAATGTTTTACTGTTTAATTTCTGCTCAGACTTCCAATGCCAATACTAATGAATTATTCCAAACCCACACCTTGAGGACTTCATTTTTTCATGCCCCCAAGAGTTGCTGCAATAATTCATACATTGGCACATAGTTTACACTTATAATCTTTGTTTTATTAGTATTTATTTTATAACCTGACAAGATTTGGAAGTATCTCAAAGTATTCCACAACTTAGAGACATCTTGTTCTGCACTTGTAACATATATTCTTACATTATTATTATCATTTATCCATGGACAATGTTATTCTTTCCTGTCTTCCCTTTCACTCATAGCTTTGGATGTTTGCAATTTTGTATTTTGTATTTGCAAGTTTGTATTTTCAGTCCTAAAGTCTCTCTCTCTCTGTATGTACACACGCACACACACACACACACACACACACACACACACACACACACACACACACACATATATAGGTTTACAATTAAAACCTTGAAGTGCCTTAAATCGAATGGTCACGTCACCACACCAGAATGCCAAAAATAAAAATGTCTTTTCGCCCCCTTGTCGAATCATCATTTTAATATCGACGGTTCAACATTTGCTGTTATGGAAATGGGACCAGTGGATTAAATTTCCCATTCCATGTTCGGTGATGTGGTTCGCTGAGTTTCAGTTCGATGATTAGCCACTTTGAAAACTGTCTTTCAGTGTTGCCATTTATGACTGAAGGCACTTTGTCAACATGATAGTAAACCAAGTAGATATATATATATATATTTATATATATATATATATATATATATATATATATATATATATATATATATATATATATATATATACTTCTGGTGTCATTCTAAGGGGATCCAGTATCTATGTATCTATCTGCCTGGGACGACATGGTCGACAGACCACGATGCTTTGCCAGAGATGGCCTGCACCTGTCACCCCTGGGATTCTGGATACTGGGAAAGGATCTTGCCGCCCCTATAGTGCCTTTTTAGGCAAGGTTCAAATGACAAATTCACCACCATAACTGGAACAGGCAAGCAAAAACTGAGGGTAATGCTACTCAATGCTAGAAGTCTAAATCTCAAAATGCACTCACTCGAGGCACTCCTTAAAATGGAGAACATTGATGTCTGTGAGTGACCGAGACCTGATTCAAGGCTCCAGAGAGCACCCCTGCATTACCAAGCTATAACTCATACCACACTTTTCGGCCATCTAACCTGGACCAGGACACCAAAGGTGGAGCTGTGTCCATATTCATTAAGGATATCTACACCTCCAGGCTAGTTGCTCAGCATAATGCAGCCGAGGTTATCCAAGTGCAACTAACTCTGGGCAAAACTGCAATCCAAATTGTAGCTTGCTGCAGAACCCCCACCATGCCCCATGATTCCCACTCCTCTTTTCTTGATATACTGGTAAATATTAGGGTTCAAGCAAACACCCTAATATTGGGCAATTTCAATTACCCCACCATTAACTGGGAAAACTACTCGTGTATCAATTCCTTCGCTCAGCGCTTTCAGGAATTCATAAACTTCAATGCTCTGGATCAGCTTATCCATACACCCATCAGGGGCAACAATATCCTAGACCTACTCATTACCAACATGAGTGACCGGTGTTCCACACCTGAAGTCAACTCCTCATTGGTCAGGTCTGACCATAAGCTAATCACCCTAGATATCCACATCCTGCCCCCACCCCCCATTAAGGAAACCATGGTAAAAAATTCTTCAAAGCCAACTTCATGCTTCTTAAGACAGAAGTGGTGAACTTCATGACACTCATGGAGATGGACAATACAGTCACGACTGCTGAATCCTACACAAATGCACTCTATAAGCACTTACATGAGTGCATGGATCGTGCTATCCTAAACAGAACCAATACGCTATTCCCCCCAAAAAAGGAAGCCAATCTGGTGGTCCCCTGCCATAAGCAAACTCTACAACAGAAGGAAGAAATTGTTGCAAAAGAGAGCAAAATCCCATGAGTGGAGGATCTCCCTGGTCAGCCTCAGCAAGAAGCTGAGATCCCTTATAAGATCCTCCAAAGCTAGCTATGAAAACAAAATTGCCACTGATTCTAAGGACAACCACAAAGAATTCTATAACTATGTCAAGAATCTCAGTGGCAACACCCAGATCTGCTCAGAGTTACAGCACAATGGCACAAAAATTACAGAACCAACTGAAATTGCCAACATCCTGGCAGATAGATTCAGAGCTAAATTTACCCCCCTTTCACCCACTAAAGGGCCCTTATCTATACAGGAAGAATGCAGAGTCCCTGTAATCACAACTTCACAGGTAAAAGCTGCACTCTCTAAATCCAAAAATACAGCATCCATGGGACCGGACAGCATCCCAGACTGTGTTTTACATGAACTTCAGAATGAACTGGCTCCCCACCTAAGCACCATGTTCAATCATAGCCTCACAACAGGCTTTGTGCCCACTGAATGGCACAAAGCAACAGTTATCCCACTTCACAAAGGGGGAGCCACCTCTGATCCTGGCAACTATTGCCCTATTAGCCTGACAAGCCTCTTCTGCAAGGCCATGGAACGTATCATCATGGAATTCATAAACAAAGACATTGGTAACCTCCAAAATCTGGACCCCACCCAGTTCGGGATTTGTGAAAGGTAGATCTTGTCTCCTGAACCTGGTCGACTTCTTTGAGGCAGTTACCAAAGCCGTAGATGAGGGTAAGGTGGTTCACACAGGCTATCTTGACCTCGCCAAGGCTTTTGACACCATCTTCCATTCTGGAATTATAGCTAAACTCACTAAATTAGGTATAAATCCCTATGTCATAAGATGGGTTGCTAACTGGCTCACTGACAGAACCCACACTGTAAAAGTTGCAGACTCCAAATCTGACTTCAAACCAGTGACAAGTGGATTACCACAGGGTTCAGTCCTGGGACCTTTCCTGTTTGGTATCTACTTCTCTGAAGTACAGGCTAACACAGAAGTCCTCTGTCTAACGAAGTTTGCAGATGACTGCAAACTAGGAGCTGTAGTCAAGTCCCCAAATGATGTGGACATCCTACAGAAGGGACTCACTGAGACAGATGCCTGGTGTCAGAGCCATGGCCTCAAGCTCAATGCCAAAAAGTGCATTGTTATCCCCTTTGGTTAAAAACTCTGTACCCACGAACTACCTCATAGACGGCAGTCTTCTTAACACTGAATATGTGATGAGACCTTGGGACCTAGGTGGACAGTAGTCTCTCCTTTGATAATCACATTGCCACAGTAGTCAGGAAAGCTTTCGACATAGCACACCTCATCACAAAAGGGTTCTCATCCAGGAAAAAAGAGGTCATTGTTCCCCTCTGCTTGACACTCATTAGACCCATTATCCATTATAGAGTACAATGCCCCTTTTGGAATGTACCTCACAAGACATCTGCAGCAGCTGGAAAGGCCACAGAAGTACCTCACAACGAGAATTACTGGCCTCAAACAGATGCCCTACACTGATCGTCTCAAAAAACTCGAGCTTTACTCTGTAGCATATCGCCTACTCGAGGTGATCTCTGCCTAACATATAAAGCTCTGTCAAACCCAGAGATGTTGGACATGTTACACCTAAAGAAATCCCAATCCCTCCAAGCTACATGCTCTAGGGACCTAAACCTTGTCACCACAATAAACAGGACTTGCTGGAGGGATAGATTCCTGTCCCAGAGACTTCCCATACTCTGGAACAAGCTACCCAGCTATGTCAAGCAAAGTTCTTCATTAACACTCTTCAAAAAAAATCTTGATGAATGGATGGGAAATAGGAAATATACCCCAGGGATCACTTCTGTGGCTCTTCTCGACAGGGGCACAGGAAATTAACTTTCTTGGGTTGGCATAAGCCAAAGAACTTTGTTGGTTAGGCTTACTTAGGCCCTTGGGCCGATAGCCTAGTACCTACCTACCTTCTTCTTCTTCTTTCGGCTTTTTCCGGTTAGGGGTCGCCACAGCAGATCACCGTCCGCTCATGATTGGCAGTGGAGTTTTACAGTGTTGAGTTGCCAGCCCGACGCCCAACCTTCCACAGAAGGAGCCTAGTACCTATCTATGAACCTATATATATATATGTGTGTGTGTGTGTGTGTGTGTGTGTGTGTGTGTATTTATATATGTATATATATTTATATATGTATATATATATATATATATATATATATATATATATATATATATATATATATATATTATGAACCATAATTCAGAAAGAGGACATACCTGTCGGGTATCTCTAGACAAACTCAGTTTGTCAGACATCCTCCTCCCCCCCCCCCCTACACACACACACACACACACACACACACACACACACACACTTTTACACATGCTTCTGACCCTCTGTACATCTTCCTTATTAATAGAATTATTTTAGTAGGAAGGCATATTTATACCTGGACAAAGCCATTGATACTGTTCCCTTTTTAATTTCTCCATGTCTTTTGGGTTTCTATTACCATGACGGGAATGGTCCCCGTTCCTAAGTCAAAGTATGATTAAAGTTCATGAAATTAGTATTGTTTCAGTCTTTGGCGTCAGCCAAAAGTGTTCTTCGCAGTACCCGTAATGTGCCTAGTAATGACTCCTCCTGCAATTTGTATGGAGTTACACATATTGGTAACATATCTAAATATGATGGTAGATTCTTTTTTGTAAGACCCATTGCTCCTACTGCTTTTGGAACCGTCTGTGTATCTTTCTTCCACATTGCTCTTGTTTCTGCCTGGAAATCCTGATACTTTATGACTTTGCATCTCTATACGCAAGACACGGTCTTCACTGGGTGTAGTGATTTCAATGATCAATGCTAATTTTATCTTCTTTTCACAGACCACTATATCTTGTTTTCTCGCATATTTCTTTTGAACTGTTGGTAATGGGTAATCCCATGTGATGTAGACTTCACTTTTTTCTGTGATGCTGTGTGGCTCATGTTTCCAGTGTTTTTCAGCTACTTCAGTACCATATAGTTTACACAATTCCCAGTGCAACAGTCTTGCGACATTATTATGCCTTTCAGTATACAGTCCTTCTCCCATTAGTATGTCAAACCCAGCAATGAGGTGTGCAACTGTTTCCAATTCTGTTTTACAAAACCTACATTTCTCTGTTTCTCACACATGTTCAATGGACTTTGTAAACCAATGTGTGCATAGCCCACTGTCTTGGGCTGCCAATATTAACCTTTCATCTTTTGGTTTGAATTTGCCTCTCCTTAACCATTCCTGCGTTCGATCCTGATCAACATGAGGTTCTTCCAGATGTTTTCTATAATTGCAACTATATTTATGGATTTTCCACATTTTTTGCCTTCTCATCTGATCCTTCACCTTATATTCTTTCTTTTGTTTTTTGGCACAATCAGTTGCCACCTGATTTTTATCGAATTCTGGTTTGATTTCCATTCCGCTTAACATTGATATGCTTATGCTAAACTAAGCAGTGAAGTCATCTTAGATTTATTCTCCTCATTTATCAAAATTTTCACTATGTTTGGGTTCTGTGAAGTCAGCAAATATGTGTGCATTCCCATGATTGCAATCTACACATGTAGTCAATTTCAAGAAGGTCTATGCCTTCTTTGGAATGGAGAATATATAATCATGGTATGCACTGATTTTTGTAAATCATTTGGTGAGCATGAAGCATCCTTCTTGTTTTCCTGTCTAATCTATCCATCACGTTTTTGGGACAGTCAGTCACTCCAAAACTGTAAGTTAGGACAGGAAGAGCAAATTGGTTTATAGCTTAAATTTTGTTCCTAGATGTCAGTGCTGTTTTGAGGACGAATTTATGTCTTCTAAAATATTTCTGCTAAGTTTTATTCACATTTGTTCCTGTTTTATTGTTGATCCTTCATCAATTTCCAAATATTTATACATTCCCTCTTGCTCCAGTTCTTTTATATCACATTCTTGTTCCAAACTGATGTTTTCTTGGTGTTGCAATTTTTTTTTAAAGGTGGCTTTTGCAAACTTATCAAGACCAAATGACATTCTTATATCATCTGAAAAAGTTTTGACTACTTGCAGTTGTGCTTTCATTTCCTCATCTGATGAGCTATACAGTTTTAAATAATCAACAAAGAGAAGAATAGAAGTCTTTACACTTTGTTGTTTTCTAAGAGCTGTGTTATGTTAAGTAGACAGCTTAATGGGTTAAGGGTAAGACAGAATAGCAGAGGAGATAGGGAGTCACCCTGGAATATCCCCATTTGGATTTTTATCCCTGGAATAATAATTTGTCCTTTATCATTGCTTAATTGCAAAGTGGTCTGACACTGTTTCATGGTCACTGTAATGTAGTTGATCAGTGTAGGATGTATCTTATACATTATTAAGCACTCTTTTATCCATGAATATGGGGTTCTATCAACTGCTTTTTTGTAGTCAATCCATGCAATACATAGATTCTTCCCCTTTTTACAGTTCTCCGTTATGACTTTATTTAGCAACAGATTCTTTGTTCCATCATTGCTATGATTGAGTTTTCTCCTAAATGACAATAAACTCTGTCAGCAACATTTCTGGTGTATACTTTACATGTAGTTGGAAGGCAAGTTATTGGTCAATAATTGTTAGGGTGGCTTGCATGTTCACTCTTAAGTAGGAGCATTGTTTTTCTTGTTAGCCAGGTTGCCATCTTTTCAGGGTGTGCATATAAATAGTTCTTACTCATGGCTAAATCTTTGTGTAAAGATGTTAATACTTTTAACCAGAAGTTAGGTACTGCATCTAGGCCTGGGGTTTAAAGGCTTTTCTTAACTTTGTTTCAATCTGTCTGGCTGTTACTTCTTCCCATTTCATATCCTGTACCTTTGAACTTCTTATACTTTCTTTCATTTCTGCTGTCCATTCAGCATCTTTGTTATGTTCCACAGGATCTTCATAGATAATTCTCCAAAATGTATTCTTCTTTTTTGGGTGGTCTTTCAATTCCTTTTTTCTTGTTTCCCAATTCTCTATACAACTTTTTGGGTTCATCAGTAACTTGCTAATTTTATACTTTTTCTTTATAATTATATGTGTTTCTTCTAAGTTTTTCTACCTGTGTTGATATTATTATTTGCAATAGTGCAGGATAGCTCCTGATCCGTTATAATATTGCACATTTCTTTTATCACGTCTATCTTTCCTAGTATTTTTGTTGGTCTGTTCCCTCTTCTATACTTCTCTAACAGTGACGCATCTTGTCTTAACTGCTTTATAGTTTTCTCTAGTCGATATTTCCATGACGGTATTCGATTTCTCCCCTTCCTTTCCCTCGCTACTCTGTGTTCTTGTGGTAGACCTTTATCACTTATTAATTTAGCTACACAGTAATATATCCTGTTTACTTCTGTTATATATCATGGATCTCTATGGACAGCCCTAATTACTGTGTTCATTTGTTTTATCAAACTTCTGACTTTTTGAGTTTTATTGACCTTCTGCAGTCCATTTCTTTCATTGATCTTAATATATCTGTCCATCACTATTAAATCAAGCAACTCTTCTCTTAGCTCATTTTCTTTTAAACTAAGGCCACATTTTTTTGCTACTCTTCCCCGTGTACGTATTATTAGTAGACTTGTAAGTCTGAATGTAAATCCTTACATAATGCAGTGGATAACTAACTAGTCGTAGGTGTCAAAGTAATAAAGGTTACCATGGTTCAATGCTGTGGAAATTTTTTTGTGCCCTTCTCCTGACTGATGCCTTTCAACAAAGAGATCACTTTGATGCTTTGTAAGCTCTCTGTGAACCATGGCTTTTGCTGTAGTAGGCAACTGAGTAAATGTGAGGAAAATCCTACTAGGACAGCTGAACTTTATTTGGGGTTAATCAGTCTCTTTAATTGATGGCAGGTGTCTACCCAAGAAGACTGAATGCTGTAATTAAATCAAAAGGTGCTTCAACAAAGTATTAGTTTAAGGGTGTGCACACTTATGCAACCAGCTTATTGTGCAATTTTTATTTTTTTATATTTTCCTCGTATCAGATTTGTTTTTCAACTGAATTGTACAGATTATAGGTCAGATTAAGGATGGGAAACATTTTGAAATGATTTATTGTGGTCTCATTTTTTTATATCACAAAATCTGACATTTTAACAGGGATGTGTACACTTTTATATCCACCGTATATCTAAGTTGAACCATTTCCAAGATATCACAGTTTTATTATGAAAGTTTACGTGCACTATAATCCTATGTTTATGTGCATTATAATATATTATAGTATTTATGTAAACACTATGAATCCACTCACTGACTGTTATCACTGTAAAGGATATTTCTTACTGATAGCGCTGCTATTTGTGCAGTTGTAGTAGCCTTTATTGTTCACAAGATAATTACATTTCTTTATCTTATGTCATAAATTGGTTTTTCAAAAAATACTGTGGAATGCAAAGGTAAGTGTAAGCTGCTAACAGTGTGATATTCCGCAAGAATAGGTGTTAAAGAGTTAATATAAAAATGCATCCATTTTCACAAATTTTTTGTTTTATCTTTGGCATTGCATGGGTTTTCTTTGATGCACAACCCTTCCCAAGAGTTATATTACCATCCCAGTTGGTGATTGACATTTCTTATTACTCTACATAAAATAATGAAGCCTTGTTTTTTGGCACGTTGTTCATTGTAATACTTTTCTTAATATTATGTCTCTCTCCCTCGACCCCTCAAACAGATGCAAAATCCAAATAACTATGTACTTGTATTTTGGGCAAATGGCCCCTTTTTAGATAGCCAACAAAATGGGCATTAACTAAACTAAACCTTAGGTCTGTTCTGCTAATTTACATACTTTTGTAAACTTTCCTAATAGCAAAAGCAAAATGGTTATGTAAAATCTATTTCTCTGCTTATTTTATGGAAAAAACAAAAAATCAGTATGTAAAACTATTCCAGCACTATCCCAAACATGGAACACAACTAAAGATTTCCAAGTTCATTAATTTTAGTTCACAACCGGGCTTTACATTTTAATTTTCCCAACCACTTAATGTATTATTCAACTCTCTTCTTTTTATTTATTTTTTGCCTTCTGTATCATGGAGTTGCAGCTACTCAAATGGTTAAAAATTAAGTCATTTCGTGTAGTTTAGTACATTACTTCTTTAGGGCTTTTTTGCAATGTCCCACTTAATAAAGTTGCTGTGGTGGCTGTGTTATCCAAGGGGAGAAAAAACCCATCAGACCTAGCTCTGTATAAAACCATTTAGATGCTAAACCGTGACTGTAAAGTGTTTATGTTTATACTCGCTAAAAGAATTACAAGGATTTTGCCAAAGTTGATAGATATGGATCAGTGTACTTTTGTGGAGGGGAGGCAAACATTTCACAATATTAATAGAACAATGGTGATCCAAAGAGAAACAGAATGTAAGAAAATATCACTGTTGTTAGTGGGTCTTGATGCAGTGAAAGTATTTGACAGAATAAGCTAGGATTTTATGAGTTGGGCAATGGAAGCATTTGCATTCCCTGATAGAATAATAAAGTTAATTAGGAGAATATATGAAGTATCTGAAGCAATAATTAAACTTTAAAGGTTCCTCTCTGGGTGTCATTTTTCCCCTTTCTTATTTCTTTAATATTTAAAACCATTGGAAATGAAAATAAAGGACTCGGAAATTCAAGCATATACTTCGTATGGTAATCAAGTTGGCTTTATTCGCAGATGATATTATATTGGACTTGATTAATCAAGAAAAGGATATTTTGGTGTTGTGGTACATTTTGAAACAATTTCAGGCCTTTTCAGAATATAAAATTAATGAAGATAAAACAAAGGCTATAGCCGTAAATTATGTACCCATATTTATGGGGACACGATAAGATGAGGTATTTAGGAGTATGGATTAAAAAGACTTCTATAATGATAGCTAAGGATATGTTGAAAGAGACTAAACAAAAGATAATAAAAACATTTAAAAATGAGAAGTTCTTGTTTATGGCATGGATATTAAGATACAAGCAATGAAAATGTTTTTAGTCCCACTCCCTTTAGTTTTATATACAAGCTAGGCATATTTTTATCAATCAGTGGAGAAGCTGTGGAGAACAGTTAATAGAGTTAAAGGAATTTGATTGGGAGGGCAAGAGTTAAGTGGGATAACTGACCTGTTATATAGTATTTCTGTACTAATCCTCCCCTTCTAACAGCTGCAGCTACACATACCACATAAACTACACTTGGTACTAACAAGTTTTCTGTACCTTGTAGCTTCTTAATTGCAAAAATCTTTTTTAGTTTGTTGCCTTTTAATAAAGCTGAAATCCCTAACATATTTCCACACTCCTCCCTGCAGGTATATATTTTTTTTTACTTCAAGTGCAGAAATTTGATTCTTTTATACCTTGTGTTTAATTTGATTAAGTGATTATTTATTTCTACTTATAAACAGTTACAGTTACATTTTCATTAACCACATCAGTGTTCTATTTTCAAGCCATTGTAATCCATTCATGTAAAGATACAGTTATATTTCTGTCCTTTCTAATGAAATTGCAGCTGTGTATGGAATTTTATACAAAAAAGCCTATTTTATTTTAATCCCATATTCATAAAGTGGAGTTGATGGATTCTAGTTCCTTCACTTAAGTTACAGGATTTCTTCCTTTTCAGTTGTTATGGGACAGTTCACCTTCTGTCTTTAGCAAGACATGGTTTGATCCCAGTTCTCTGCCAGTTCTCCTGGTTAGCTGTCATACAGCCCTTTGTAACATCTTTTGGAACAAAGGGAAGAGTTTCAATGGTATACTCTCATTTGGGCAGTCATTGGTTGCAAATGGCTTTGAGCTGAATCCCATCTTCCTGCTTATTCAGCTGTTGAGGGTTAAATTGCTTAATTTCTTCCATCATCTGGTCAGCCTCCATAAATGTATTTGAAACCCCAGGAGGAAAGACACTGAATACTGCATGATGCAGTGATTTGCACCACAATTTGCTTTGCCAGTATTACTTATGACTAGAATAAACTTGTTGTGTTTCTGCCTGGTGTAAGCAGACAGTCATTTTCCTACAAGTACTCTTGTGACGGGAATTTTCTGAACCTTTCCTGTCTTCTGAGTTATATCTGTCATTTTGGACTTAGTAAATCCTTCACACTGGCTCACTGACCAGCTGTTACACTCCTCCCTCCTTGTTTTCTAAACATCCCCCATCACATTTCATAGGTTGCACCTCCCCTTAGTCATGTAAGCCAAACTGCTACTCCATGCTTGCAGTACCTTACTCGTCTGTCTTCCTTGTCATCCAAGGGGCTCTGCTCCCTCCTGCTGATTATTGTGTTTACCCTTCTGCCTGTGTCCCAGCTGAAAAGCACTGTATGTACCTGTATGTAACCACCTCCTATGTAATTGCCTTCCCATGACTTTCTTGTTATATGTTTACTACTGACTTAGTTAAGATTTTCTGTATGTATTTCCCACCCCTTTCCAGCACCTTCACTGCTGTTATCCATACTTATTTGTTTGTTAGTTAGATAGTGAGCCATGTATTTGGCTGGCAGGAAGACCTAGTCAGACATGGCTTACCTTAGCTGTAGTCCTTCTTTTCCATCCTCATATATTTTGACTAGACCCTAGCACCCCTAATCTGTGCCTCACAGTTATGCACAGGATGTCTCTGTAATAATGGCCAAGTTCCTGCAGTAGCCGTTATAACACTATTGTCCACACTATATTACTGTCTCACAGCAGCTTACTTCCCTCTTAGATACTACAGGATCTAAATGCAGTACCACCAATCACTTAATGTGTTGTTCCCCTGACTAGCTCTTGCAACTGGTTTGGTCAGAGGGAGATATACAGAATATTTTCTACACTAATGCCTTGTGTGCAATACTTCTGCTGTGGTCACTTCTGGCTGTAAAATGCATTAGCTCCTGCTGTAATCTGTTATCTGCAAAGTGAGTAAGCTGCTGTTGTCATTTCTTATAGAGGAACTTTTATTTGTATTGTTGACTGTATAGTGAATAAGTTCCTGCTGTTGTTGGTTCTCCTAGAGCAACTCGGTTTTGCATAATGCACCCATTGAATTGCATTTAACTGTGCTACTTCCATCTAATACTTTTATTTCTCCCTGGAACTGCTCACATATTTTCATTCTGAACCATCTTTCCCCCTTTTTTTGTGCTGTACTTATCACATGTAACTGAATCTTTCCAGCCTATCCTATTACTGCCT
This sequence comes from Protopterus annectens, assembly GCF_019279795.1. Lineage (NCBI taxonomy): Eukaryota > Metazoa > Chordata > Ceratodontiformes > Protopteridae > Protopterus > Protopterus annectens. The sequence goes on along the minus strand of NC_056731.1, from coordinate 356,162,578 downwards.
CTCCCAGTTCTCCCATGCCTCTATATTAAAGTACTTCTCTCTCTTTTTCAGCTCACTCAGGTATTTTTTCTCGGGTTCCCCCTTCTACAGCTCCATTTAGACTGAGGAACATGCCTCCCCAAAGAAGAAATCCAGGGACATTCTGAAAATTAACCCCCTCCAGCTGCCTGTATCTGCAATACTCTTTGTTAAAGCTTATTTTTAAGGTGTTTGTATTGCTAACCCATGGTGTGCACACTAGCAGTTTTGCAGCAGTTCCTTTTCCCAACTCTCTCCCCTCCAGCCATTTTACTTCCTGTAATAAGCAGGTTAACATTTTACTTTTCTCAGGAACGCCACTAGATGGTTATATATTCCCACTCGTATTAGGTAACTTTCAATACTTTTTCCTTGCTCCCTGCAGCTGTAAGGCCTGTTGTCCTTTCCCTTTGTTTTTTTGTACAGTTGTCACAACTGTTCAATTCTCCTTGAATTAGGCCAAACCTTAACTCATAAGTAACATACCTCTGAGCTTGTTAGTATCTTTGAGTGCTCAAGAGTGCCTGTATCACTGATTGTTTTTGCAGGTCTCTTCTGCTTCTTCCTCCTTCTCAGTTCTGCCCACTCCATTCACCCTTCAGGCTCTCTACGCTCCCCTACCATGCCCCCAATTTCCACCCGCCCCCAGTGGCTCTGCACTTATAACCCCAAAACCACATCCCCGCTAGCATTCAGCCTATCTGAACAATCCCCACCCACCTCCTCATCCACCAATCCCTCCTATTTCCACTACCCAGTATCCTCCCCTTACCTATTCCTACTTTCCCCATTCTTACTACCAAGGGCCGCACACTACTTTGCAATCTGCTAATTCCTTCTCCCCTCTGCACATCCTCACTGTGTACTATAACCTTACACTACCATGCAAATCAAACCTACACATACTCTACCATTAATATGTCTACCTTTCCTCCTCTACTGCCTACTCCATCTTACCAGACTACCTGACTTTTCTTACTCCCCTCTCTTTCATGCAACTTTAATACATTCCTTAAAAGAATCTCACCTCTCAACTTATATCTCTCCTTACTTCTATTGCTGTAATAACTCTCTCCTCTTTACTAGAAAGATTCTCCCTGATATATGTAATACAGTCCCAATCCCTCACAATCAGTACCTCTCCAGCTACCCTGCTCTCAACTCCAACTCCAAAGAATCTAAACACCTTGCCTCCCTCCTACTCCAACTAATCTCTGTCCTCCTCTCTGGTGACATACATTCTAATCCTGGACCCTTAGTCAACCATGCTTCTAACCTTAACTTGTCTTCCTCACCCTCTCACCATACATCCCTCCTTTTTGGTACAATTAACACCCAAAGTTTATGCAATAAACTTCCTACCCTTCATGCTTGGCTATCCCATCCTGACAGTCTCTATCACTGAAACATGGCTAAAACCCCACATAAAAGATGCCAAAATTACCCCTCCCAACTACAAGATCATAAGAAATGACAGAACTCTAAAGAAAGGTGGCAGAATAGCCATACTTTTCTCCTCCTCCCTAACAGTGACACCCTTTACCAAGCCTATACCCCAATTCACAACAGCTTAACTAACCCTGGCCCTCCTGAAAATTAATAACTACAAAAACGTATGTACAGCTGCTCTTTATATTCCACCAGGAAATAACATCCCCATTCTTGAAGATATCCTGTCTTGGTTCTCATCCATTATAAACTATGAAACTATACTCCTAGGTGATGTAAATATAAACTGGACTTCTATTCAATCACCTACATCACCTGCATATAAACCTATACAGCTATACCCAAATAACTACCTCTCCTACCAGATTTAATAAAGATAACTCTGGTAGCATTCTCGCCTGGATATTAGTTTCTCACCCCATCTCCATTTCTGACAATGGCACCCTACCCAACTCCCTCAGCGATCATCTCTCTGGCTTTTCTCATCACTCACCATCCTCCCTCTATCTTCACCACAACGACATCACAACTTGTACCGTAAAAAACTTCACCTCTCTAACTTTCTCTGACTCACTAACACATATGAACTGGAACCCTGTAAAAACCCTCCCTCTTGACGATGCTGTTACATACTTCAATACTACATTCAGTAACCTACTATATAGCTTCGCTCCCCCAAAACTAAAAGAATCAAAACCAAATCCACCCCTTGGCTAACTAAGCAACTATTGCACTCCTGTATCTCCAAGATAAATCTTGGAAGCATTACCATAAATCTAAAACACCTAACACCCTTACTGAGTATAACAACTCCGTAATAAAGTGAAAAAAACTAATGCTTTAGACCCAAAGTCCAACTACTCCAAGCTTTAAAACCATCAGAAATTCAACCCCCAAAATTTTTGGAACAGTATATCTGCTCTCCTCTCTCCTAGCAAAAAAGATAATCCCTGCCCTCTCCCTAACTCTCCAGATCATATCTTAGCTACCCAATTCAACTCTTTCTTTATTAATTCAATAGCCAAGCTCACCACATCATTCTCCAGTAACACTTCTACTTCACCCTCATCCCACACCCTCAACTCTAGCCCCACTGACATCAACACTACTCATCTCCCCCCTTTTTCCATACAACCCGTCTCTCTGCACACCATAAAAAAACTACTAAAACTAAAACCATGCTGTCATGCCTCAGACAACCTTCCATCTAACTTTCTCAAGCTAACTGCAGATGGCATAACCCTTCTCATCACCATACTTATCAAGCATTCAGTCCAAGAATCCTATGTACCCCTCCTCTGGAAGAAAGGGGTCATCATTCCCCTCCACAAATGAGGCAACAATACTGAAATTTCCAACTTCTGTCCTATAGCCATCATGTTCCCTGTCTCAAAAGTCCTTGAAAAATGCATACACTTGTAACTCCTTCCCTACCTTTGAGATAATCAACTTTTTTCTCCAACTTAACATGGATTTAGACCTGGACATAGTACTACCACTGCCCTTCTTCCCTTCCTTGACATCATCAACTGTGCCCGAGACTCTGGCAACATTGTATCTACCCTTGTCCTAGACTTATCAAAGACCTTTGATACTGTTTCCCACAACCTTCTCTTGTACAAACTCTCTCTTCTCAATCTCTCCCCCTCCTCTATTAACTGGTTTTCCAGTTACCTTTCTAATAGACAGCAAACCGTCAAGTGGAACAGTAGTACTTCTTCCTTCCTTCACACTGCAACAGGAGTTCTACGAGGCTCAATACTTGGTCCCTTACTTTTTAACATCTTCATTAATAATTTTTATCAGTGCATTCCTAATACCAAACTTGTCCAATATGCGGATGATTCCACCATAATTTACTATGCTCAAGCTCTCTACATACTAATGCAACTAACACAAGATGCCTTCTCTTGTACCGCGTCTTGGATGCCGAAAAATCACCTAGCTCTCAATGCATCTAAAACCAAAATCATGATCTTTACCCCATCTAAAAACACCTTTATCGATAACAATTCCTTCTCCATAGTCAGTCAGAATAAGATTCCCATTGAAATAGTCTCCCATACAAAACTTCTAGGTGTTATCATTGATGAACATTTAAAGTTTGACATTCATATACAAACTAGTATTAAGAAAACACACCAAAAGCTCGGAATGCTTTATCGTCACCGCCATTATCTCACTCCCTCTTCCAAACATATACTGTCTGTTTCCTACCTCAACACCTCTCTCGTATGGAGCCTCTCTCTTCACCAACCTTCAATCCTCCCTAAAGTCAAAACTGTCATCTGCTACAATAAAATCTCTAAGTTTGCTAGTGGGACCAAATCCTCCTCCCACCACTGTGATGCACTCTACTCCTTGAACTGGCTGGAACTCCCCCACTATGTCTCTTACATTCAACTGTTAACTGCTCACAAACTCATTTTCATACCCTGTAACTGCCTTTCCCTCTCCTCCATACTCACCTTGCATCATCCTGACAGACTACTCAGGTCCAGTAACCAGAACCTCCTTGAAGTGTACAAACCCTTATGTGCACCTGGGCAATTTCTCCTGACTTTCTCCCTCGCTCGTTTATGGAATTCACTTCCCCCCATATTCGAATCACCGAAAAACACTCCACCTTCAAGACCTGCTTCTGATTTTTGTCCGTCTCCTTTTAGGTAGGTCCTTGTAAATGCACTAGTTCCTCAAAATTTTACTTCACTGTCTAATTTCCTTTTGGCTATATACTGCCCTAGCTTATTGCTCTTTCTCTGATTAGGTGTCCTGCTTATGGCCATAGCCAGTCTTGAGCCATTCTGCTAGCTCTATATTGATAGCACTGTAAATGCTCCAAGCTCTTACATTTGTAGCTTTAATTGTGGTACTAGCACTTTGAACCAGTGCAGAAGACCCACTTCTTCTGCTGATTTCTGGATGTGTCCTGCTAGCTCCTTGTGTGCTAGAACTGCTCCTCTGAACCTGGTAAGGGCAACACCTGAAAGCATAGTATCAGTCTGTTTTGAGCTTTGTAATAAGGTTAGAGGAAAATGGGAATTACCACAGGGGATTAAGGCTGTGACCTGTTAATGAGCTGCTTCCTGTAGTCCAGGGTTTGATTCCCTCAATCTCCATTTGTCCACTGTGTGAAGGAACAAATCACTTAACCAGACAAAACTTCTGGGTTGCTTTTCCAAAGGGACGTTTGCACTTAGCTAACAAATTAAAAAAAAAGTTGATGTTATGCTTAACGACTGCACTGTAACATTAAGTGTAAAGGAAGGCCAGAGTAACAGCTGTAACAACATCATAAGTCTACCAGAGTAATAGATGTTACAGCACTGTGAGTCTTCACATGCCATCTAAGTCCTTTCAAGAGATTTTTTATTGGAAGTAGAAGTGTCACTCTTTAGCCAACTGTGGTTAATGCACTCCTTTCTTTAAGTTAATTCTACAAAGAGGATGGGTTGTGCCTTCCTGTTAGTAAAAATATCTATTTTATAGCAGTTCTTCACAACTGTGGTCTACAGGGCAGAGTTGTAGTTTTATGTAATGAGCGTGTGTGTAGGTATGCATGTATCAATCTATATACATTTTTCTGTAATCAAATGTTGTAAGCCACTTAATTTATTACAGGAATAACATCTATAGTGGGATATTGTAGTATCATTTTACTGTATGGGGTAGCCAAACATCGTCCCTTCCTGACATCTTCATATACAGCAGGAAGAACACCTAAGACAATCTGTAAAGGTATGCTTAGCTGAGTTGCAGAGCTCACTCTGCTCACACACAAATGATCCCGGTTAATTTTCAGGAAACCAAATCATGATTTGGTTGTTTTTTTCAACCCCCACTCAAGTGGAACGTTTTGCCTTTATAGACTTTTTACCCCTTTTCTGCCTCAATCTTTTACTCTGACATTTATAGACTGGTACACAGAATTATTTAAATAAAAAAATAAAATTAAATTAAACTACTACTGAAAAAGTACATTGTAATGAAATCAACACTCTGTCAGCTAGAGTTTTTTCTGAACTGGACATTAAAGCCTAAGGAACACATCTTTATGCCATTACTTCTAAAATTAAAAATTAACTTGTATGCATACCGGCCAAGTTCACTGAGAACCTGTGCACAATCCAGTAATTGTTCACTGTCCATTCCAATGGCAGAATAAGTACTATACTCACACCCATCTCATTTGTCCCTCATGTCGTAGGACTGACATGATATAGTAAGGATTTTTGTCATATTATGGAACCATGTTGGGATGTGCTGCATTGTTGTATGTTTGTTTATATATTTCTTTAGCTAGCTGTGTATATTTTTCCATCTCTCTCTCTCTCTCTCTCTCTATATATATATATATATATATATATATATGGGTGTACTTCTAAATTTCTAAGTTTCTTATGGGCGAGACCAAACTTCAAAATTTAAATTTAAAAAAAAAAATCTTTTTTTTTTTTTTTTTTTTTTTTTTTTTTTTTTACGTTTTTGCAGGGAGGAACAAGCCCTGCTGTACCCCCTCACACCTCCTGTTAATTAAATATACCAACTCCGAGATCGCACTGCAGTGAGGAAAATGGTAAATATACCATTCCACACTATATAGCGATCTTTGTTTAAACGGTTAGAAGTTTCAAAACTTCAGTCTTATGGTTTCGACCATTAGAAATTCGAAGTTTTGAAACTTCAAAATTTAGAAGTAGACCCATATATAAATATATATATATATATATATATATATATATATATATATATATAGACAGAGAGAGAGAGAGAAAGGGGTAAAATATAAATTTGTACATATCTGCCAGCTTCTGCTGGGCAGGGGGTTATTCGGGTGTTTTATATGTTAATACTAAAAATGAATCTCTGACTAGCTGCCAGAGCACATTAGACTTTCTCATGTCACTATATATCTGAAACTGCAGCATAAATAAGTTCAGTAGGCGTCTTTGGTACACAGAGTAGCAGGTCTTCATGTTGTGATGGAGTGTCGTTGCTGATCTTTATCCTGTGGAGAACGTGTGTAAATGCAGTACATAGCAGTATGGGTAATGTTTAGTAGCTGGGGTTTTGCAATCCTACTGAGCACTTATCCCTCTGCTTGGCGCTTGCCTTTCTCCTGCATTTTTCAGTACATTGGCTATAAGCACTGCAGACCATGTCTCTGACTCTCTTCCACAGACTTGCCTTTTCTGACTTTCATCACTGAAACCCAAACCAGGAAACTTTATTAATGCTAAGTATATTGACATCTTCTGGAGAAACTGACACAATTCTGGTCTCCTAAGGAACATGAGATGGGAACATCAGTGCCATTGTACTGAATAGATTCCATATCAGAACTTGCACAAATAGACATTACATAAGGAAATAGGAGGTGTCCTTGTACCTTCTCTGTCATGTATAATGAACCATAGTATCTAGTGTAAGTGATGTATACATGCATATGTAACTAGAACTTGTAGAAGCTGCTGTAGCATGGAAGGAGTTCTGTGTGCTGCTGTAATCTCACTTGTACTCCAGAGTGGTGCTTTAGGCAGTGCTAAGACTGCAAAGGGGATGGTCCACAAACACCCCAACACAACATCAATAAAGGCATTGCTGATTGTATACTGCATTTTTTTTTCTACTGACATGCTCACCAGACATTCTGCTGCTAATGCATGTCATATTAACTACTGTTCCTATGTACCTGAGGTTCAGTGGATATTATTTCTCTCCATCTCTTTTTCTACTTGGTTATTGCAGCTGTGGGCATAGCATTGCAATTTTCTCTGTGTCCACAATGAATTTGCTGTAGCCATGTGTCTCTGCAGCTGACTTGTACTTCATCAGCCAGGGGAAATGCTCAGTGAACTAGGAGCCTGAGTCCCTTCCAGCAGTGTGATGTAGAGCTGACATCATTTGGAAGGATATACATTGAGCGAATCAGCATGCAGGGTGGTAGCAGTTTCCTAAATCAGTACTACCATTTCACTTCAGGATTTGCTCTAGCTGCAGTAATACGATAGCATAAATTGCATTGATGGAAGTGTGTACAGGTCTAATGCTCTCAGTCTGCGATCCTGAGCCATAGGCCTGCTGAGGATAACTGAGCATCTACACATTGCTTTCTGTGATCCTAGTTGTTTGTAGCTTCCTGTTATAAGTAAGCATACATATTTCTGAATCTGGTCCACAGACCTTTTTATCTCATTTTGCCTGCTAGTTCAGCTGTCTGTTGGGTAAGAAAGAAACCCTACTTAAACAGCAGTGTTCCCCAACACACTCACAAGGACTGCCTCCCCCAACAAAGCTGCATTCTTCAATTCTTTCATTATTTGGTTTCCAGAACCTTCTTCAGGAGTCTCTCTTGGGAATCCACAGCTGTCACTTTGGATCATCACACTCCCTTGCAAAAACCAACTTTTATTTTCAGATGCTTGTTCTTTTACATACTTTTTTCTGATGGTATCCTCTTGAAGTCTGTTGAGTCTGTAGTATCTAAAAGTTTATCACGTTCCCTTTCTTTTCATAAGAATTAAATTTTTTATCTTACTCTTTCTCTCTGTGACTTCTGATGCAGGAAATGCAGCACTTTTACTGAACTATGTCAAAAATGCCTCAGGTGTAGCTAAGTTATGCTTAAATATGTGTACTGTTCTTTTTCACTTCTTAAAGCTATACAGTGTTCTCCGTGTTTCACTGTTGCAGTCATTACATTTGTGTTATCTGCTTGCAGGTAGCCCTCAGTCAGCCTGATTAACAAAGTCTTTGGTCCTACGTCAGTTGCTGTCCCTTCTTCCATGACGTCAGGTTGTCAGGGGTATAAAACATGCAGCCGACGCCATTTCATCAGTCTTTCTTGCCGTGCAGTGCCTGATGCAGTAGCAGTTCCCAACTGCCGGTCGGCCGACTCCTGAAATTTTTGTTTTCGAGTTTCAGAACCGAAGTCTTCAACTGAAGCTAAGTACTCCACTGGAGAAACTTTTTCTTTCTCCTTACCGATGTCAGTAAAAGTTAATAATTGCATTACTTGTGGAAAGCAAATACCTCATAAAGATTTTCATTCATACCGTATTCCTTGCCTAGGCTCTGTCCGGTTTTGTGCTTTATTTAATCAGTGCAATATCCGTCGTCAGCATATTTTCACCTCTAAATATTTTGGTTCTTGGTTTAATTATCCAGAAATGTCGTCGGTTAGTCATCCGACTACCGGGATTCTGAAAAAATGCAAAGATAAAGACAGAGACAGGCCGCCGAGGTCCAAAACCGCCGACAACGTTTCTCCTAAGCCAGTTGCCAGTTCGCTGGTACTCATTGAGGTGCTTTCGCAGCCCCTGATACCTGCTACTTCTGATTCGCAGGCCTCTACTGACACCCATTTGGAGTCCGGTATGCCGCGAGATGCTCCAACTATGGAACCCATAGATGTCTCTACCTTGGATGGGTCCGGAACCGCTGTGCAGGCACTGGCTTCTGAGGGTGTATTCAGGCCCACGGACTTGCATATTAAACCGATGCCTCCTTCTTTACTTAGGCCTAAATCTCGAACCATGCCTAAAAACCGACTACCAGGCCACATGCTCAGGCCTCTATGCCTAAAAAGCAAATGATAAGAGTGGCTGAAGATCTAATAACTCTAATCAAGGGTAGCCAACCCCCCCTTCTAAGAGGCCTAGGACTGAAGTTGATTATGAATATTCTGACCAGGATTCTGTTTTTTCTGTTTCTTCTGATGATCTGGATTTGCCATTATCTGCTTATGAAGATTCTGATGCAGAGGACTCCATTCCCTCTGCTTCCCCTCCTGAGGATTTTTCTTTTGGGGAAACCTTACATACTCTAAGGGAGCATTTCCACTGGGAAAGCCAGGATTTTTCTGATTCATAAAAGAGGCTTAGGGATTTCCTTCTCCTACGTCAGCATAGGCCTTTCGCTATTCCTCCTGTACTAGACATTGTTGATTATGCTTTTTCGGAATCTAGTTTGGCCCCTGATTCCTTGCCACCTGCTCCCAGAAAACCTGACAGATACTACAGGGTCCCTGATTCCCACAAGTTCCTTTTTAAAAATCCTATTGCAGATCCAGAGACTATTGCACAGGAGCCCAAGGGCATTAAGGCTTCTACTGCTATAAGTCCTACCCCTTCTAATAGAGATTCCAGGGCGCTGGATAGATGGGGTAAGAAGGTTTACACTTCTACAACCTTGGCAATTAGGGCTTTAAACTGCCAGTTTCATATGTTAAAGTATCAGCAACATGTTATTGGACTGCTTAAACAGAAAATTATGTTGATTCCTGACTGTGTGGAAAATAAAGAATTACAGGATTTAATGCATTCTGCTGAACAAGTTGGAAAACATACTTTGCAATGTGGTTTTGATTCATTAGAGGCCTCTTGCAGGGCTGCTGTTACTGGGTCTGTGCTCAGAAGGCATGTTTGGCTTAAGGAGCAATCTTTGCCTGATCATGTTAAAGCTAAATTGTTGGATGCCCCCTTAAATCAGGACCACCTGTTTGGCAACAAGGCCGCGGAAGTTCTTAAAAAGATGGAAGATGAAGCTAAATCTATGCAAACTGTTAAAGATTTTTTACAAGTTCAGCTTCCTAGATTTAGTAGGCACTGGCCCAGTAAGAACTGGTAATTTCCAGCCCCTTCCAGGTCTTCTCAAGCCAAACCTAGACACAGCAAAAACCTCAGGTTTCAGTATCAGGGGACACACAGAACTAAGCAGTGCGGGGCCTCCACTTACAAATCTGGGAATAATAAAACTCCCCCATGGTAAACTGTCTCAATGACTTCCTTTTAAAATTTCCAAGCACTTATCAATTGATTGCCCCTTTGGGGGGAAAGATTGCTCTTCATGCAAAGAACTGGGAACTCATTACCCAGGAAAAATGGGTTTTAAATATAATGTCCCAGGGATACAGATTTCACTTCCACACGTTGCCAACACCAAGCGGGTGTCTGGACCTACCCCCAAATCAGTGGGCAGAGGCCCAAAAACAAGTACTTTTTCTCTTAAGCATGGGGGCTATTCAACTGGTACCAGAAGAGGAAAAGGGACAAGATTTCTACTCGAGACTTTTCCTGGTACCCAGAAAGGACAATTCATGGCATCCTATCCTGGACCTGTCTACTCTAAACACCTTTCTGGAGATTCCAAAATTCAAGATGCTGACTCTTCACCAATTACTTCCTATGCTAGGCAAAGATGCCTGGTTGGCAACACTAGATTTAAAAGAAGCATACCTGCACACCCCAATCAAGGAATCTTGCAGAAGATACCTACACTTCAAAGCAGGCTACACGCACTATCAGTTCTCTGCACTGCCCTTTGGCTTATCTACTGCACCCAGGGTATTCACAAAGTGCCTAGCTCCAGTTATTGCATTTTGCAGACAAAGAAATATTCAAATATACCCATACCTGGATGATTGTCTAATTCAGGCAGAAAGCCAGGTCATGCTTTTGAATCATCTGGCCTTTGTACAAAGGGTTCTAACTTGTCTGGGGTACACCATAAATGAAAAGAAATCACACTTGGTACCCTGTTAACAAATTATATTCCTGGGAGCAAGCTTGAATACAACTTCCCAGATGGCTTACCTCATGCCAGAGAAATAAATTAATTTGACAACCTACTTCAAACAAGTGGCCACAAAAACCCTGCTATCTGCAAGACAAATAACTGACAAATAACGGATAACTGGTGCCAGAGCCATGGCCTAAAGCTAAATGCCAAAAAGTGCATAGTCATCCCCTTTGGGAAAAACAAAGTGCCCACAAATTACCACATAGGTGGTAATCCATTAAATACGGAAGAAGTAATTAGGGATTTGGGGACCCAAGTAGATAGCAATCTCTCCTTTGACAATCACGTTGCCAAAGTGGTTAGAAAGACCTTCTATATAGCCCACCTTATCACGAAAGGGTTCACATCTAGATCAAGAGAGGTCATTGTGCCCCTGTACTCATCACTCATCAGGCCCATAATTGAATACAGTGCCCCATTTGGGATGTACCTTACCCGACACCTGCAGCAACTGGAAAGACCCCATAAGTACCTCATCAAGAGGATCAAGGGACTCAAACAGATGCCCTACGCAGTTAGGCTAAAGAAACTCCAGCTCTACTCAGTTGCTTACCACCTACTCAGAGGCGTTCTGTGCCTGACGTATAAAGCCATGTCCAACCCAGAATTAATGGACATGCTCCACCTCAGGAAATCCAAATCCCTTAGAGCTACACGCTCCAGGGACTTAAACCTCAGCACAGAAATAAATAGGAAATGCTGGAGGGACAGATTCATATCCCAGAGGCTCAGCTCACTCTGGAACAAAATACCAATCCATGTTAGGCAGAGCCCCTCAATGACCCTTTTCAAGAGAAATCTTGAGTGGATGGAAGATCGTAGGTTTATCCCTGGGATCTCTTCTGTGTCCCTACTAGACAGAGACACAGTAAACTAACCTTAAAAGGGCTATCTTCTGTGACCTACTATACAGAGGCACAGTCAACTAATCTAAAAGGGTGGCGAAATCCAAACACACTCTGGCTAGGCTTATAAAGGCCCTAGGGCAGATAGCCTAGTATCAACCTATGAACCTTTGAACCTATGAACCTGTGAAATACTGCAAGCCTTGGGGTTCATGACCTCCTGCATTCTTCTAATTCCATATGCAAGACTGCATATGTGGAAACTACAGTGGTATCTAAAAAGCCTATGGTGTCAACATTCTCAGGATCTAGAAGCAATGATTCCTATCATACCTTGCCTACACTTAGAGCTCCTTTGGTGGGCAGAGGCCTGCAACCAAAACAAGGGACTACCTTTCACATCACCCCCTGCTGCCCAAACCCTAACAACAGAAGCATCAGACTACGCATGGGGGGGCTCATCTGGCAGGGAAGTGCATTCAGGGCAAATGGAACCCAAATCAAATGCACCTGCACATCAATCAAAAAGAAATGTTAGCTGTACAGAATGCTCTGACAGCCTTCAAGGACCACATTCTTCCAGGACAACTAATGGTAAAGATGGACAACACCACTGTTATGTGGTACATAAACAAGCAGGGGGGTACACATTCTTACCCCCTCTGCAGACTGGCCATGGCATTGTGGAACACAGCCTTGAGCTACCAAGTGCATCTACAAGCTCAATTCCTGCCAGGAAAATTAAATACACTGGCAGACGGACTAAGCAGAATCCTCATGGACTCACACGAGTGGAAACTGGAACCATGGATTTTCAACATGTTGACAAGCAAATGGTGGAGCCCTGATACAGACCTGTTTGCCTCTCCCCAAAACTACCAATTGGAGAAATTTTGCACAAGGACTCCCCACAAACAAGTCTGGAAAGTGGATGCTCTGTCCTTCAGCTGGAAAAACCTATCAGTCTATGCCTTCCCCCCTCTGCCTCTGCTCTCCAAATTACTACTAAAAATCAAACAGGACAAACCAAGGATGATTTTGATTGCTCCAGACTGGCTGTGCATGTCCATGGCACCTGCCTCAGACTTCTTCCCTGTTGTCTCAGCAGGAGAACCAGATTCTGCACCCTCAGCTTCTAACACTGAACCTCGTAGCCTGGCTGATTATATAATCTCTCCTTTACCATCCCTCAGTAAACCTGTGATGGATATCATTTTAGAGGCAAGGAGGCCTAGTACTAGAAAATCTTATGCTGAAAAATGGAAAAGATTCTGTACCTGGAACCAATCTCAAGGGATGAGCACAGCAGCGCCCAATTTACCTCAGATTTTATGCTTCACAAGGGCCTGTCTTTTTCCTCTAAAATCCATGCCTCAGCCATTTCAGCTCATTATAACACAGAACCTCCCCTCTTCTCTCATCCACTGCTCAAGCAGTTCCTCAGAGGGGACAAAAATTTGAGACCACCCAGGAGAGCTCCAACCCCAGCCTGGGACCTTAACTTTGTTTTGGAGAAACTTATTCTGCCTCCTTTCGAGCCAGCTGCTACTGCAGACTTAAAATTTCTTTCTTGGAAAACAGCTTTCCTTTTAGTAATCACTTCAGCTAGAAGGGTATCTGAATTACAGGCCCTTATAGCAGTGGAGCCTTTCATCATCTTTCATGCGGATAGGGTGTCCCTCAGAACCAATCCATCCTTCATGCCCAAGGTGGTATCCAGTGTGGCTGTTAATCAGTCCATTCATTTGCCAACCATCTTTCCCAATCCACATAACAAAGGGGAACGGATACTGCATTCCTTAGATGTGCACAGACAACTTAGATTTTACTTGGACAGGACTAAACTTCAAAGGAAATCTGAACAACTGCTGGTGGCATTTGCTTCAGGGGCAGAGGGGATAGCTATTTCAAAACAAACCATTTCTAAATGGATAGGCCATTGCATTAATTTCTGCTATAAGCACCATGGAAACCTATCCCCCAGGGGATCAGACCTCACTCCACCAGGGCTGCATCTACCTCTACAGGCTTTCTCTGAGGTGCCCCTACCAGGGACATCCTAGAAGCTGCTACCTGGAGTTCTGTACATACTTTCACCAAGCATTATCATTTGCCAATTTTCTCTAAATTCAGAGCTGGCTTTGCCACTGCAGTCTTGCAGGGCCTTATAGCTGGTCCTAATGCTATCTAAATTCCTCCTCCCAGCCATAGCTTTGGGAATCTATCCAAATGTAATGACTGCAACAGTGAAACATGAAGAACATAGTACAGTTGTGTACACTTACCATGAATGTAGATGTTCAAGTGTATTCACTGTTGCAGTCCTGGTTACCCTCCCTCCAGCCCCCTAACTTCTTTTGACTATACCTCTACTTTCCTTTACTATGCTTAAAAGCCTTTTTGGTGTATTTACTTTTTAGATGGAGGTATATCATTGTACTTTTATATTTAATTGCTTCCCATTAGGGGGACACCTGACATCTGGGGCAAGGAAAAACTGATGTAATGGCGTCGGCTGCATGTTTTATACCCCTGACAATCTGATGTCATGGAAGAAGGGACAGCAACTGATGCAGGACCCAAGACTTTGTTAATCAGGCAGACTGAGGGCTACTGCAAGCAGATAACCCAAATGTGATGACTGCAACAGTGAATACACTCGAACATCTACATTTATGGTAAGTGTACACAACTGTACTTTTTGGCATAGCACAAAGACGACAAGAAGCGATTTAAAAAAGTAGCCTAATAACCTGTTGGATATACCTTTGTTTAAACATAAAATCTGCATAAAATCAAAATAAAGCACTGGACTTAATAAAACAACCTGTAAGACTGATGAAGGCACACATGATAATTAGCAGGAGCCCATTTGCAGACTGAAGGTTAATTGCATTCAGTAACATGTATTTCAGAATTCAGAGAATGGCTTGACATTATAACTGTGATGGAGATGGCTTCCTTACATTGGTTTCAGAACTGTCCAATTCCAGTCACAGAAAACATGGAGTGACTTTATGACTTCTGCTACTTGTTGACACTCTGATGTATTAACACCAGTTGGGAGACCATACTCTCGAATGAAGTGCCATTCAGCTATTTCATGCAACTTCTTTATAAGAAGCATTTAGGAGTTTTAAAGTTAATAATGTATCTTACTGCTATTTATTTAATTGCTTATTTATCTGTATTTATTTAGTTTGTTCACCAAGAGTAGTGGACTTGTCTGGGGAATCATTTCAGTGACAGTGTCCAAGGCCCAATGCACCAACACTTTACATGTAGACAAAAAATGATGACCATAACAGAGTCAGATGAAAGCAATGACTACAACTTGCTTGCTTGGTCAGTTATAAGAGTAGTAATTTAATGTAAAGTATCTATGTTATATTTCCGTACCTAAATCTGTTCTCTGTCCTTAACTTGGTCACATATTTTCTTTCTCTCTCTCTCTCTCTCTGTATGTATGCATGTATATATTGCCCACAAAATACTGTACCAGCCTTCAAACACCCCTATACTCTCAGAACTTTTAATACCTTACAATAATCTTAACTCCCTTCGTTCTTCTAGAAAACTTATGGCTAAATTAACAAAGTCCAATAACTCAGCTGGTGACTCTCTCTTTTCTAGTACAGTAGGAAGGAACTGGAATCTACTACCCAGTGACATAACACTAATCTCATCACTGCCCCTCTTCAAACAAAGAATAAAAGAACACTTGAAAAATCACTGGCTCTGTTCCTGCACTAAACCTGACTAAATTTCTACCCCTCTCTATCTCGTTACTCCCCCCGCATCTCTCTCCCCCTTCCCTGAACAACCATCCTTTCTCTCACTTACTTCTTTTCCTCTTCTCTGAAAGTTTGCTTAATCCTTTCTTATCCTTTCTTTTTTACTTTACTCTTACTTTTTCTCCCACTTCCTCTCCCTACCACCTTTCCCTGATTTATGCTTCTCAGTAGTTTAGTTTGTTTATAGGAAATGATATCACTTCCTACTTGTAAATTGTTTTTGTATACTAACTTTTTTATTGTCTTTACATTTATCCTGGTGATTTTGTTGTATATGACTTCAAATGTATGTTTTTTGTATATCTTGTGGAGCTTTTCTCCCCGGGCCTCTACTGAAAATGGAAATAATTCCAGCTAGACTAGCCCGGTCAACAAATGTAAAATAAAAATAAATAAATAATAAAATATATATATATGTATATATGTGCCTCATGTTCCATCTAGTGAATGTTTGTCAAGTAATGATTTAGGGATTCACAAATATGGATTAAAATCACATAATTAAGATTTACTTGGTCAGTTTGTCTGAAGAAGAAGTCGGATTGTCAGAGAGATGAAGAAAGTAGACAGGAGTACAAGGAGACGAGGAGCATGGCAAAGAGAGAGGTGGTGAAGGCTAAGGATAAGGCATATGAAGAGTTGTATGAAAGGCTGGACACTAAGGAGGGAGAAAAGGACCTGTACCAATTGGCTAGACAGAGGGACAGAGCTAGGAAAGATGTGCAGCAGGTAAAGGTGATAAAGGATAATGAGGGAAACATACTCACAAGCGAGGAGAGTGTGTTGAGCAGACGGAAAGAGTACTTTGAGGCGCTGATGAATGAAGAGAATGAGAGGGAGAGAAGGTTGGATGATGTGCAGATAGTGAATCATGAAGTGCAGTGGATTAGCAATGAGGAAGTAAGGATAGCTATGAAGACAATGAAGAATGGAAAGGCTGCTGGTCCATATGACATACTTGTGGAAGCATGGAGGTGTTTAGGTAAAATGGCAGTGGAGTTTTTAACTAGATTGTTTAATGAAATCTTGGAAAGTGAGAGGATGCCTGAGGAATGGAGAAAAAGTGTTTTGGTACCGATTTTTAAGAATAAGGGTGATGTGCAGAGCTGTAGTACCTACAGAGGGATTAAACTGATCAGTCACAGCATGAAGTTATGGGAAAGAGTAGTGGAAGCTAGGTTAAGAAGGGAGGTGATGATTAGTGATCAGCAGTATGGTTTCATGCCAGGAAAGAGCACTACAGATGCGATGTTTGCTCTGAGAGTGTTGATGGAGAAGTACAGAAAGGGTCAGAAGACGTTGCATTGTGTCTTTGTGAACTTAGAGAAAGCCTATGACAGGGTGCCTAGAGAGGAGTTGTGGTATTGTATGAGGAAGTTGGGAGAGTCAGAGAAGTATATAAGAGTGGTACAGGATATGTACGAGGGTAGTGTGACAGCGGTGAGGTCTGCGGTGGGAGTGACGGATGCGTTTAAGGTGGAGGTGGGATTACATCAAGGATCAGCTCTGAGCCCTTTCTTATTTGCAATGGTGATGGACAGGTTGACATACGAAATCAGACAGGAGTCCCCGTGGGACTATGATGTTTGCAGATGACATTGTGATCTGTAGTGAGAGTAGGGAACAGGTGGAGGAGACCCTGGAGAGGTGGAGATATGCTCTAGAGAGAAGAGGAATGAAGGTCAGCAGGACTAAGACAGAATATATGTGTGAATGAGAGGGAGGACAGAGGAATGGTGAGGATGCTGGGAGTAGAGGTGGAGAAGGTTGATGAGTTTAAATACTTGGGATCAACAGTTCAGAGAAATGGTGAGTGGGGATGAGAGGTGAAGAAGAGAGTACAGGCAGGATGGAGTGGGTGGAGAAGAGTGTTGAGTGATTTGTGACAGACGAGTACCAGTAAGAGTGAAAGGGAAGGTCTACAAGAGGGTAGTGAGGCCATCTAACCTGTTACCTGTAACACATTGCATTTAAGTTACCTGGCACTTGCTCACTAAAGCAATTATATAAGTCAGCTCTAAAAAATTAAAAGCACTACACCCTCACAAACTCCCCTTGAGTACCTTGTTCCCCATTGGCCCTTTTTTTCAATTATAAAGGAATTCCCAATACTATTCTAGCATGTCCAAAGGTCAGTTGTCAATCTCCTCTCCGGTCCAGCTGGTGAATCTGTGAATCTTGAGGCAATGTTACAACTGCCTCATGTACACAGACAACCCTCTCCTCCTCCCAACAAATTCCAACACATGTGAGAGATGCAACCATATAGTCAAACTGGAGGCTAAGCTCTCTCAACTCAGTACTGGCGTAACCAGTCAGGAGGAGAAGGAAACCACACTCACTACAATTCCAATCTCACATAGACCTACCACGACAACAAACCAAACACATAAACACACAAAAACATACTCGGTGGCTCTAAATAAAAATCTGCCTAAGCAGCAGAGACCTCCAAAGCAGACACCCAAGCAACCGCTACCCCAAAACAAAACACGTGCAACACATAGCTCACAAAGCCAGTGTGCCGAACAGTCACAGCCCTTAAGGCTAAACAACACACCTGATACACTTGTAATAGGTGACTCTATTGTCAGGCACACTGACGTCCCGCTCACCAGGCTGAACAAGGAGAAGGTCACGGTGAGCTGCCTGTCGGGCGCTAGGATCCGCCATATAACACAAGCACTCGGGTCACTCCAAGGCAAGTACAAATATGACTCAGTCATTGTCCATGCTGGTGTGAATGACCTGAGACGTACCTCCCTGGACTACATGAAAAGAGACATAGAGGAGCTCTCTGAGCATGTAGCCCAGGCCGGTATGACCCTGACCTTGAGTAGCATCGTACCCTCACCAAGAATGATGCCACAATATGAAGACAAGATGATCAATTTCAAAAATTGGCTTAAGTGTTGGTGTCATTCAAAGGGGATCCAATGCCTGTCAGCCTGGGATGACATGCTCGACAAGCCACGATGCTTCGCTAGGGACGGCTTGCACCTGTCACCCCTGGGCTTTTGGATATTGGCAAAGGCTCTTGCTGCCCCCATAGTGCCTTTTTTAGGCAAGGCTCAAAAGACAAACCCACCTCCATAGGTATCAAAAGGGATAAGAAACTAAGAGTAATGCTACTCAACGCCAGAAGTCTAAACCTCAAGATGCACTTTTCGAAACTCTCCTTAGCATGGAGAACATCGATATCTGTGCAGTAACAGAAACCTGGTTCAAGGCTCCTGAGAGCACCCCAGCACTACCAGGTTATACCTCATACCATGCTTTTTGGCCCCAAAACTTGGACTGAACCACAAAAGGAGGGGGAGTATCAATATTCATCAAAGATACCCACACCTCCAGGTTGGTGGCACAGCACGAAGCATCAGAGACTATCCATGTGCAACTAACTGTGGGCAAAACTGCCTTCCAGTTTATAGCCTGCTACAGACCACCCTCCCAAACACAGGAACCCCACTCGGCCTTCCTGAGAATACTGGAAAATATGAAGGTCTCTCCAAACACCATTATATTGGGCAACTTCAACTACCCAAACATAGACTGGGAGCATTACTCTAGCTCCAACACCCTAGCCCAAAGGTTCCTAGAATTTATAAACTCAAATGCTATGGAACAACTTGTTACCACTCCCACAAGAGGGGAAAACATACTGGACCTGATCATCACCAACATGGGGACACTATGCTCCAGACCAGAAGTGTATCCCTCACTGGTAAGATCAGACCATAAACTAATCTCACTGGATATTCACATCCCAACCCCACCCCCTGCCCCGAAAACCACAGTGAAAAACTTCTCTAAAGCAAATTTCACATGCCTCAAAACCGAGGCGAAATCCTTCAAAGCCCCGGGCCTGTGGAAAATACGGCCCAGACCGCAGAATCCTTTATAAACGCATTCTATGAACACCTTCAGGAATGCATGGATCATGCAGTCCCAAATAAAACCAAGACCCAATCCTCCAAAGGCAGACGTCCTGTGTGGTGGACCCCAGCCATAAACAAACTATACAATAGAAGGAGGAAGCTACTACATGATAGAGCAAAATCCCAAAAAGGGAAGGCATCTCTGATCAGTATTAGCAAAAAACTACGGGCACTCATAAAATCGTCTAAGGCCAGCTTCGAGAGAAAAATTGCACAGGACACTAAGGATAATCTCAAGGCTTTCTTTAGTTATGTTAGGAACCTGGGTGAGAATTCCCAGATATGCTCAGAATTAGTCCAAAATGACAAAAAATACACCGAGCCCACAGACATTGCCAACATCCTAGCTGACAGGTTCAGTGCAAACTCCCCCCCCCCTCCCCACCAAAAGGGCAAATATCTATCCCAACAGAGTGCTGCCCCCCTGACATCTCAGATGCTCAGGTAAGAGCCGCCCTCTCCAAAGCAAAAAACACAGCATCAATGGGACCAGATGGTGTCCCAGCTGCGTCCTACATGAACTCCAAGAAGAGCTAAACCCAAACATAAATCTGCTGTTCAGTCTTAGCCTTACTACAGGATATGTACCCAAAGAGTGGCGTACAGCAACAGTGGTCCCTCTCCACAAAGGTGGTGCCTCAACGGATCCTGGAAACTATTGCCCCATAAGCCTGACTAGCTTGGTCTGCAAAGCTATGGAAAGGATCATCATGGACCTCATAAATAAAGATATTGGGGACCTACAGACACTGGATCCTACCCAGTTTGGCTTTGTTATGGGCAGATCCTGCCTCTTAAACCTGGTCGATTTCTTTGAAACAGTCAACAAGGCCATTGACGAGGGGAAGGTGGTCCACACAGCCTACCTGGACCTCGCAAAAGCCTTCGATGCAATACCCCACTCGGGCATTATAGATAAGCTCACCAGCTTAAATATAAACCCCTATGTCACTAGATGGGTTGCAAACTGGCTCAAGGACAGAACCCACATGGTTAGAATTGCTGGAGCCATGTCAGACTCCAAACCAGTTACAAGTGGCGTCCCACAAGGCTCAGTCCTGGGACCTCTCTTGTTCGGTATATATTTCTCGGTACAGGCCAACACGGAAGGACTGTGGCTGACCAAGTTCGCAGATGACTGCAAACTGGGCGCCATAATCAACTCACCAGCCGACACAAGCATCCTCCAAAAGGGCCTCATAGAAACAGACAACTGGTGCCAAAGCCATGGCCTCAAGCTAAACGCCAAAAAGTGTATAGTCATCCCCTTTGGCAAAAACAAAGTGCCCACAAATTACCACATAGGTGGTAATCCATTAAGTACAGAAGAAGTCATTAGGGACCTGGGGACCCAAGTTGATAGCAATCTCTCATTTGACAACCACGTGGCCAAAGTGGTTAGAAAAACATTTTATATAGCCCACCTAATCAGGAAGGGATTCACATCTAGATCAGGGGAGGTCATCGTGCCTCTTTACTCATCCCTCATCAGGCCCATAATTGAGTACAATGCCCCTTTTGGGATGTACCTTACCAGACACCTGCAGCAACTGGAAAGACCCCAAAAGTACCTCACCAAGAGGATCAAAGGGCTCAAACAGATGCCATATGCTGCCGGTTAAAGAAACTTCAGCTCTACTCAGTGGCATACCGCCTGCTCAGAGGCGATCTGTGCCTGACGTATAAAGCCATGTCCAACCCGGAATTAATGGACATGCTGCACCTCAGAAAATCCAAATCCCATCGAGCTACACGCTCGAGAGACTTGAACCTCAGCACTGAAATAAATAGGACATGCTGGAGGGACAGATTCATAACCCAGAGGCTCCCTTCACTCTGGAATAAAATCCCAGTCCAGGTTAGGCAGAGTCCCACATTGACTCTCTTCAAGAGGAATCTTGATGAGTGGATGGGAGATCGTAGGTTTATCCCGGCTATCACTTCTGTGTCACTGTTAGACAGAGGCACAGTATACTAACCTCAAAAAAAGGCATAGCAAAATTAATTTAAAATGGGTGGCGAAAGCCAAACACACTCTGGCTAGGCTTATAAATGCCCTAGGGCAGATAGCCTAGTATGAACCTATGAACCTATGAATCTATGTTATATGGGTTGGAGACAGTGGCAGTGAAAAAAAGGCAGGAGTCAGAGCTGGACATGGCAGAGATAAACATGTTAAGATTTGCACTGGGTGTGACGAGGGTGAACAGAATTAGAAATAAGTATATTAGAGGGTCAGCCCAGGTTGGATGGTTTGGAGACAAAGCCAGAGACGCAAGATTACGTTGGTTTGGACATGTGCTGATGAGGGATGCAGAGTATATTGGGAAAAAAGATGCTATGGATGAAGCTGCCAGGTAACAGGAAAAGAGGAAGGCTTAAGATAAGGTTCATGGATGTGGCGAGAGAGGACATGCAGGTGCTTGGTGTGACAGATCAAGATGCAGAGGACAAGAAGAACTGGAAACAGTTGATCCGCTCTGGCGACCCCTAATTGGAGCAGCCGAAAGAAGAAGTTTGTCTGAATATCAGTCCTCAGACATTGAAGGTTTCTTAGCTGATTTTACAGGGAGCTGTAACACTGTAATACCACATGAAATTTGTTCATACCCTTAACACTTAAAATATCAAATGCAAGATTACAGCAACTTGGGTTAAATGGAAAAGATGTTTTTTTTCCAGAAAAACTAACTTTTGCCTTTTCTTCAGTGTTAAGCAGCCTTTGAATTAGTATATTCAACATGCCATAGTATATGTTTCAATTTCTCACATTACAGGTGTAGGTGACAGAGTTCAACTTGAAAGCAAGCAGAGATGCTGCAGTGGACCTCTGCTATTTTATAAGATTTTTAGGCACCAAGATATAGTTGTTCATTAAGTGGCTGACAATGTATGGCATCACCACTGTGAAGTTGTGTTCAGCTTAGATCATTAATACAAGCTCTGATAACTTGATATCATATCAGTCTACACTGCTGAGTAGAGCTTACCAGATTTTTGCTTAGACAATGTATAGTTTTTTTTTCTTTGCAGTTCTGCATATGTTTTCTTCTGAGGTAACAGATCAATTCTTTGTCTTTAACATGTGGCATTATCACTTTTCATCAGTGCAAAACTGACAACAACATCTCACCAAAATTCTGTTTCACAAATTCAGATAATTAAAGCAGAGTTTGACTACCTGACAGTACTTTAAAGGGAGGTGAGACCTTTCTTGTATATCCTCATGCATTCCCATCTTTGATATTCTGTCTCCAAGTTCAGGCAGTATTGTAAATGAGAGACATCCTTTGTGAAAGGTGTTTTTCTCTTTTTCCCAAGGCTCTGCAGTGTTGAAGTCATAATGTTTAAGTCGAGGGTGATGGGCTTCATCCCTTCTAATGCTACAAGTCAAAATTTGTGTTTAAATCTCATTCAGCATAGTGCAGATTCGGTGAGTTATTTTCAGTCAGTTTCCATTTCAGCAAGAAATGAATCTGAAGTGCTACTACACTCCATACACATATCATTTTTATTTCTGTTAACACTTTTCTTGTAATCAAGATTCGCAATGATTGGAATTTCACATGGAACTAAAGGTACAGTCAAGAGATTTTTGTCAAAAGTCTGTTACAAATGTTTTATTTCTAACCACTCAGTTTCTGTGATTTATAATGTAAAGAAAGATGGGAATGAAGTTGTGTGCTTACTTATCTCCTACTATGCTGCTTCTTAAAAAGAAAGGCTAGTTGGTGATTTGGCCAATATTCATTTTAGCAACTGACAGTGAAACTTTGGAGTGGTTTGCACACGCAAATAGACATTAAGACTATATTGACTATCTGTTACGAATGTTTGCTTCTTAACTTGAATGGCGTGAGCTGCTTTTCTAGGATTTTGCATCTGCTAGATCTGACTGATGGCATAGGTCCATCAGCATGGCTTCATAATGGCCCTGTATGTGTCATTACAGCCTGTCTGGAAAATGTTTGTAGGCTGAAGTATAATGCTGAGGTAATTGTTAATTTGTAGATTCCCAACTAATTTGAATCTTCTTATTCAGATTAAGGCCATTTAGTTCATTTTTGTCTGTGATGATAACGACAGTTGAGACAGATTCCTTACATAAATGTGACAACACTGTGAGGCCACTTACTAACAGAATGTAACCCTTTGCTCTGTTTCTGAGTTAGATGTTTAATACCATAGAATATTGCTTGGTAAAGCAGCTTGTGTTTTGCAGGTTAGTGAAAAGAAATATTTAGTAATATTCAGTAATAAAAGGTTTTGATAATGCATGTACAAGCCAGTCATGTTGATTGCAAAAAGAGCTGGAACAACAGTTTATTTATACATAAACTTATATTGCTCCTGCTTACTTCTTTGCTGAATGTAGACTTTTGCAGAGTGTTTTCAGGTTGCATGCATAATAGTACCACATTCATGCACTTCCTGCCTGCTAAGCTAGTCTAGTCTTACAGTTGCATGTCTTGAGCAGAGCCCTTTGTATGCACTCTGCCCTGCTGGGCTTTCTTTCTAAATATAATGGAGCCATAAGTCAAGAATCTTAGGAAACCATAAGCTGAGTCATACTTCATGAATATTTCTTACATTACTTATAGAATGCAAATAAAATAAGCATGTGTTAAGGTTAAGAGTAACTAAGGCTGGACAAATAGAGGAAAAATGTGTTTATCTTACTGGTTCTTTTAGTCAGACACTCAGTGTCTCAAATTGATTTGCAAGGTAACACATTAAAGCTGTGTCTTGTTTCATTTGCATCCCTAGAAAAAATATAGAAAAGTGGTCTGCGGGGTAGAATGAATGGCTGAGTTTCTGGACACTAGTTGCCTGACAAATTAGCAACATATTGGCTTTATACAGTGAACTTATTTCTGGCTAAATTTAAATGCATTTGTATCATGAGGTCATAAATGAGCCACACAGTGGGAATCCAAGTGGATGTTGCCTGCTGCTTGGCCTTGTATCACACAGGAGGCTGAAGAAAAAGTGAGGGCTTAGGATGCAAATGGGTAAGGTGGACAGATGGGTACTGCAGGAAAAGGGTGAAGGGCAGGTTTGGAAGCTGAAAAATACAAGTATAAATTAAGCATTTTTTCAGGGGATGTTAAAGATCCCTGAAACAGCCTATTATTGAAATTAATGGAATACAAACAACTACAGTAGTTCTAGGCCACTGGGCTTGGCCGTATGAAGGGAAGCAGAGAGACAGAAGAGGAAAGACAGCTACACAGAGACAAGCAGTTGGAGAGACTTAGTAAAGCACCGGAAATCTTCTGTGACCATCTATAAACTCAATAACACATTCTGAGCCCAAAACCCTAAATAGCAATGAAAAAGAAATACAATGAAGCTCTGCAAAGTTACAAAGTAGTTCATATAAAAGCTGTCTCAGTTATTTAGCTGTGTCCTTGTCACTTCTTTGATGACATGCTAAATTAACGGTCTCTTGCTCTTTTTTTCTTAATTGACACTGGTGACAAGTGGTGTTCAGAGTGTTTAATGGTTGTCTAGTCAGTATTTTACCATTCACAAGACATTCTCTTTTGCCCACCCCCACCTCCAAGTGTGTGTGTATATATATATATATATATATATATATACATACACACACACACACGCACACAAATACTTTTGCCTGTCCATATATTGCCTTCCTGATTTGAGAACTTGAGTTTACTACTAATACTGATATTTATGTAACAAAGCAGATTTAATAACTTGATTACTTTTTCTGCAACATGAAAATTACACAAAAAACATAACTTTCTAATATCCAGTCAGGTTGATGTTTTATTAATAGGGATATAATTTTCTTTGAACAAACCACTGAACTTGTGGAATTTTGCATTTCATTAGTTTTGGAAGTTGCAGATCAGTGTCTTTAGTTGTGTTTAGGGAAATTTATGAATGGAGGAAAAGGAAAATAGGGGGATATTTTAGAATTATGTAACTTAGGTTAGTGTCTGACACCATGGTTAGCTACCTCTTTGTGTACTCCCTCCAGAATTTCAACGTCTGCAACCTCACCCTCCCAAAACCCCATCCAGGGCTTCTTTTTCATTGTGGGGCTCACTAACCCCCCCTCTCTCTCTGTATATATATATATATATATATATATATATATATATATATAAAATGGGTCTACTTTCGTTCACCAAAAGTACACTTTGTCAAATTCCAGAAAGCCGGCTCCTTTTAAGCGAAAGTGCAGTTTAACAAAAATGCACTTTCACAAAATACACATCAATTAATAATGTTTGGCAGTTCCAGGATCCTATGGAACAGTAGGTGCGTTGTTATTTAGGTCTTTGTTACACTTCCAATGGAAGTGGAAGGTGTACAGCAGTTGGGGTTTGTTGATATAGATTGTGTCACAGTGAGGATAAGGAAATGTACCCTTTTCCTCACTGTAGAGCAATCTCGGAGTTGGTATATATAATTAGCGGGGGTATGGGGGTACAGGGGGGCTTGCCCCCTGCAGAAATTTTTTGTAGGTAGCTGCACATGAAGACTTAAAGATTGTATAACAGAAAATAAGTCTGACATATGGAGAAATATCAAAACCAATGCACTTGCAAAACACATGGATTAAAAGGGAAGACCCCATGAATTTATAGTTATAAGCATTGTGCACAGGAGCATAAGAGAAGGTGATTTAAATAACAGACTAGAGACTTTTAGAGTTTGGATGGATAGTGAGACTGCAAGCACATTTGCTTCCTGGTATTAATGCAGCAGTGAGCTTAAAACTTATACTAAAGAAAAGACAAATGCTGTTAAACTATTGTAAATGACTGATATGTGCAGTTTAATATACAAATATGTATTTTTTATTTATTTTTACACATTTTATAATTTTAGAGTGCAATACTTGGTTTAGACAGGAATTATTTCATATTTTCAAATGTGTTCTTTTAATACATTAATATATATATTTACACACACACATATCCACACATTTGCCCTTGTGTACACAACACACACACACACACACACGTAAATGCATATACGCATACGCACGCACACACACACACACACACACACACACATAAATGTTGAATCGTATCCACACACCACACACACACACACACACACACACACACACACACAAAATAAACCCTTTTAGGTGTCACATACATTTATTATAATTATACTGGGATAACGTGTAATGTACATTTATTGTAATTACACTGGAATAAAGGTGTGACACATTTATTGTAATTGCACTGGGATAAGGTGTGACGCACACTGACTGTAATTCACTGGGTAAGGTGTAACGCACATTTATTGTAACTGCACTGGGATAAGGTGAGACATACATTTATTGTAATTCACTGGGATAAGGTGTGACACACACTGACTATAATTCACTGGGATAAGGTGTAATGCACATTGACTGTAATTACACTGGGATAAGGTGTAACACACATTTATTGTAACTGCACTGGGATAAAGTAAGATGTACATTTGTTGTAATTCAGTGGGATAAGGTGTGACACACTGGAATAAAGGTGTGACACATTTATTGTAACTGCACTGGGATAAGGTGAGACATACATTTATTGTAATTCACTGGGATAAGGTGTGACACACATTGACTGTAATTACACTGGGATAAAGTGTGACACATTTATTGTAATTGCACTGGGATCAGTTGAGACATGCATTTATTGTAATTCACTGGGATAAGGTGTGATGTACATTGACTGTAATTACACTGGGATAAGGTGTAACACATTAAAATTAGAATGCATAACATTGAACATTAAAATGGGAAGTGTTGACATTCACTCGAGAAGAGTAAGAAGACACATATCTCATGTCACCTACATTTAAAGTATATCCTTTGTACACTGGCATCCTATTACTGGGCTTGAGGACAGAACTGAAATTCAGCCAATGATGAGATGCATTATTTTATATGTTAAGCAAATAAAGTAGTCCTGAAATATATAAATCTAGTCCTCATCAAAGGCTTAAATAAAATAACAAGTGGCTCCTAAGAATCTGTTGAACATGGGATTTATAATAGTAATAGGAAGAACATTTCTTTATCATAACTTGTAAACTTCAAACCTTTTCCCAAATAGTTTTTAGACTTCCTCATTTGGCTGTTCAAAAACCTTTAATGGACAGACTTAACATAAAAGCCAACATAAGTAGATTCTAAACGTTTTTATCCCCTTTTTCATAGAAGGTCAGAACTTGTCTGACATGAGACTGTTTCTGTTGTACAACAATGATAAAGCAGCCAGAAAGACAAACAACCTCTATTATAATATGAATGGGGGTGGGAGAGTGGAATGTATTGATTTAGTTTGTGGTTTTGCCTTTGTATTTGTTAAGTGGTAACTGGATGCATGCAGAATGTACCTTGCAAATCTGGATATACATTGCTTATAAATTCAAGTAAAACAGGAGTGATACATGTCTGTATAAATTGTGTTAGTCAGTGACAGGGTAGTTGTAAATCGTTATGGCCTAAGGTATTGTCCCTTCATTTAAAGGGACAGAGTAGCCATTATGGGCAGATGTGAAAATAGACACTGAATAATTTTAAGTAAAAAAATCTCTCGTTCTTTTGTTTCCATTTTTATTACATTCTTGTAAGTATGCTATTAGTGTGCTGATGCTATGTAGGAGAATTTCTGCAGCTCTTATCTTGTTGTATGGATTAACTATTTTCACTGCCCTTCATGTACCATTAGGTTTTATGAAATTAGTAACAGCCACATCACAAATGATCTGTCATGCACTTTATTTATTGCTATTTGTAAGTGACATTGAGGTGAAAAAAGAGATTTCCTCATTGTTTCTGATTATTGACTGGTGATGGAGACAGTTGTAATACCTACAGAAGGTGACTATTGATTGGAATGGCCAGTAAAAAGTGAGTAACGTAGTGTTGATTAATTCTGGGCAAAGGTTTTCTCTTGGGCTGAAAGTGTCACCAGTACAGCAGGTAATGTTTTCCAGGGCTCCATCTGTAAGACACCAGTTTATAAATATAGTGTGCAATAATGGTCTGAGAACTAAACCCTGAGGTGCCCCTCATAGCAGTTAGTAGGAAGCAGGCAATGCATTGTTTGTGCAAACTGTGACATACTTGTTATCTAGGTAATTAGTTACCAATTTAATCAGAAGGATCTTATTACATCAACTGTGAATTCACTTTGATGAAGAGTGTGAGAGACAGAGTTGAAAGTCTTAGAGAAATATTTCAGAGATGGTACCTGTAAGAGCCCTCTGAATAAACGGTGTTAGTCAGACATAGGGTAGTTGTGAAGGTATCGTGCCCCATGTCTACAGCCACACCAAGTATGGTGAAGGAGCATGTCAGCATTTAGATGAGATGCTTGTTAGGATCGGCTCTATCTGCTTTCTCTCATAATTTGCATTTGAACAGAAGTACAGTAATGGCCATAGGTTACTTAGTATGTTCCCTACTGGATATTTGTAAGTGGAGCAATGGCTGACATTTTCCAAAGATATGGAAATGCTGTTGTACATAAAGACATATTAAGGATAAGGAGTGAGCATAGAAGGTATCACATGGCTTTAGCAGCTGTGGGTAAACACTGTGGTGCCAGGAATACCATGGGAAGGGAAGTATCTAAATATTCTGTCTCCTTAATTGTGATGTCGGAAATTGTGAAAACTGGAAGGGTGGTTTAGTGCAGAAGTATATGTCCTAGTGAACTGCTGGTGTGTGTGTGCATTTGTGTATATGTGTGTTGTGTGCTTTACTGATCGTTAGATTGTGGATATACACATATAGTCAGTCACGAAACATCTTTTAGGGGGGATGTAACTGCAGGTGTTGCATCTCTGCCTGTAAGCAGATTAATTGCTCCCCAGAAATGCTTAAAGCTCCTGAATGGCCTGATGCATTTTGACTTAACGAAGATTAGGCTTGGCTGAATTACAGAGACATGTGCAATCACTGCTGAACACAGAGTGTTGATCCCCGAGATGCTTGTAGTCAGATGATTTAAATTTAGACAAAACTCTAGTAAATATCAGGTGCCAGGTATAAATTTAAGCCACATGGAGCACTGGTGCTTAAAAAAAACTAGTTTTCACTGGAAATTGCCTTTTGTTAAAGAAGCTAGAGTAATTTCAAAATTTCCATAGGGTCTTCATTCAGTTCCACTTTGACTAGTACAGCAGAGTTGATTATCCAAACTAACTGGGACCTAGGTTAGTGCAATTAATCAAACTGTTTGGATAATCAGACATACATTGAACCAGATAAAAAACTTCTAAAATCTTGTTTTTCCTGCGCACATGAAATACACTTTTCAAACATTCAGCAATTCTTGTGGAAATAAAGAAGATTTTTCACACACAAGCTCAAAAACGTGCACAAGCGAATATGTATAACCTGTACATATTCAGACTTTATGGTTTTTCCTACCCTAAAACTAACCCTAAAACTTTGGAAGACTGCATTCGGATAATTGACATTTCTGATAATCAACGTTCAGAAAATCGACTTGTTTACTATACTGCATACCAAATGATATTATTTGCTAGATCTGATAGAAGAGATGATTCCGTCTTCTTCTTCCACATCATTCTGAATGGGGTTATTCTCCATATGTTTTTTGTTTTAGTCAAATAAAAACTTAGAAATGGACAGTGATTACTAACAGAATAATGTTTAAAAGTAAGCAGCCAGTTAGCCTGTTGTCTGACTTTCTCCATATCCAGATACAAAGTGCATTATTACCCGAAATGTATTTTATTGCTACATTATATGCTCCCTTAAGATGAATGTATTATGCTATTTTATATTACAGAATTGTGAGTAAGGAGCATCCCCAACAGTTTTGATTTATTTTTTAACTGTTCACCTAACATGTTCTCACATAATAACCTGTTGGTACATGTTAGGTTATAGTAAATGAAACTTTTAGAAGTCTGTGCTAAACTCTTCTGTCATATAAAAAAAGAACAGCACCTACTGTGATCCTCCTGCAAGGCCAATGGCTGTCAAAAAGATGGCAGTTTTAAACTAAAGATGATTGCAGAGCTGGAGATACATGCCTTGTGCTGCATATGAAGTCTGTTGCTTTCTACAAATGCTTTATTTGTGTATCTCACTTAGTAATTATGCTAAAATAGTTAAACAGGGTTTTAAGTGAAAAAGTTTAACAGTGCTGTTGAACAAATAGATGGAAGATGCAAAAGCAGAGTATTTTGAAGAAAAAATTACATCAGTAGTCAGAATCAGGTTACCATATTGCTCAATTCTTCCCATCCTTCTTCTTCTTTTGGCTTTTCCCGGTTAGGGGTCACCACAGCGGATCACCTGTCCGCTCATGATTGGCAGTAGAGTTTTACGGTGTCGAGTTGCCAACCTGGCAACCAACCTTCCATGGAAGGCACACACATGCATCCACTCATGCCTAGGGCCAATTTAGAGTGTCCAATCCACCTACAGCATGTCTTTGGGATATGGGTGGAAACCGGAGCACCTGGAGGAAATCCACTTGACCACAGGGAGGACATGCAGACACCGCACAGAAGGCACCCCTGCCGAGGATCGAACTGGAGAACCTCTTGCTGTGAGGTGACAATGCTAACCGCTGCACCACCGTGGCTGCCCCTCAATTCTTACCATCCAGTAGGTTGAAAAGGTGCTAAGACTGAATCCGTGACTAACAATCCAAGGTTTATAGCAGAATATGTTGACAGTCTGAAAATGTTAATACAAGAAGTCTAGAGATGGACTTCACTGAGAATTCTTGACTACCTGCATTATCAGCTAGCAGTGACTGATCCATTTAGGCAGCAAATGGTAAAGATACATCAAGGGCAACAGGGATTGTTAAAAGTCCCAATAAAATTAAATTGTATCTTGATTTGACTGGAAGATGAAGTACAAGATCATAGTTTCAGATTACATGCTGATTTGGAGGATAAGAAGACACATGATGTGCTGGACTACATGAAAATCAAAATGGCAGAGTGTGCTGGTCCTGCAAAAGAGTCCTGCATCTATGAAAATTTTGCCTTTACCCAAAAGTGAGGGCAGGTATGGAAAACCTATTTCAAAACTTATCGACTTTTTGACATGTTATACGACAAAACAAGTGCTGTGGGAAACACAATGACTAGGGAGAAAAGTAGATTTGGCTGCCAAAACAGTGTTTGTAGGAAATAACTATTTTACAGGACTTCATAAAGTAGTTCTTATCTTGTTTATGAGATTAAGGAATGCAGGCATACAGGTCTGAAATTTACATTATTGTTCCTGGCTATATTTAAGGTATTGAGGAATGGAATGATGCTGGTGTTTGACAGTCCTGATGAGCTGTATGACAATGCAAAGTTACTGCCATAATACTGATGTAACTTGAGCAAACATATTTAATTGCACTCAGAGACATTGTTACAGTCAGAGAAGTAGATGACTAGTGGGAAAAAAAGCCAAGCTCAAGTGACAAGATGGCCGTATGTGTTAGGGCGATCTCTTGTACAAGGAGGGTGGATGCATTGGGGAGTTCAACATAAATCTGAAATTCATTTCAACAAGTTGAGTAACTTGCTGATAGCGATCCATTAATTAGGACTGGGTAATCAAAAGACAGAAGGTTATTAACATTGCAATCATAATTTGACTAATCTGTGCTTTTTATTGAATGTGCCATAAAGGTTTTGTTTATCTTTTTGCATGTTTCTACCCTACATCAACAAGGTAAGAAGAAAAGAGATTGAGATTTATGGATGCTTTATTATTAACTAAAAAGGGTAAGCAGTGAATTATTTAATGCTGCCAACAGAAAACAAGAATTTCTCCCATGTTCCCTCAAAATATATTTATACTACTAGTGGAAAGTTGGCCAAACTTTCTCTCCTATTTTTGAAAGGTTAGATCTGCTTTAGATACCACCAACACAAGCAGATGGGACCTGTTTTTAATGTTTCGTCTGAAGGATGGCATACTCAGGAGGGTAGTACCCCCTTATACTGCACTGCAGTGTTAACAATTGATCCAGCTTGTATGGGAATAGAATCCACATCCTTCTGCTCCAAAGGCAAGTGTGATACCTGTTGCGTTACTCATTCAGTTATATACTAAAAGAAGAGATTATATAGAAATATGAAACAAAACACATATAGTCAGTGATTAGAGTTGTTCTTCTGTTAGAAGGTGGGAGTGATAAATGTCTGCTTATTGAAATTATGATTGTTCTTCTTTTGGCTTTTCCCAGTTTGGGGTCGCCACAGCGGAACTCCGGTCTGCTAATGATTGGCAGTAGATTTTTTATGGGTGCCGTGGTGCCAGCTCGATGCCCAACCTTCAACGAAGGCACGCCCATTCTACGCATGTCTTTCAAACGCACGGAGAACATGCAGACTCTACACAGAAAACGCTCCAACCGAGAATCAAACGGGAGAACCTCTTGCTGTGAGCTTATTGAAATTATGATTAACCAATGTTAATATTTCAAGATAACAAGTCTTATTTTTTTTTTGTTTTTGCTTTAGTAGATAAAATCAGGGTTGTTGTATTTATATGTGTATATATATATATATATATATATATATATATATGTATATATATATATATATATATATATATATTGCAGTTCCAATATAGACCATATATATATATATATATATATATATATATATATATATATATATATAGTCTATATTGCAACCGCAAAAGTCCTTTTCACCGAATACATAAACACTGACACATATTCCGTGAACCGCAAATACACCGAATGCCCTAAACCTTGAAATTCAAAAACTCGAACCATCATAGTTGTCCCACCCCACCAGCCACTACATGCTACCTACCCAAACAAAATAAATAAACCACATATATACACTAACCTAAGCCCTACTTCTAACCCTAAACTAAATCTTGCATATACCACCATGTATGCACTTACCTTAACCCGCACCCTAACCCTAAGGTCCGTAACTATCGCACACTTACCTTACGGAGCTATACCGCAGAAGGGCCAACCATGACGATTCGACATTTTGGATTTCACACTTCGGGATGATCGATGTTTTCGCAGTTTGATGAAGACGTGTCGGCGTTTACATATTCGGATAAGTGGACCTTCAAGGTTCTAATAGGGAACCATATATATATATATATATATATATATATATATATATACTCGCACATACACACACACACACACACACACACACACATACACTTACTTTATAGCAGCTTTCATACTGGCTGGGCAGTCCAAGCCTAGTTAAAATGATAATGTAAACAATATTGGTATGTTAGCAATGTTATTTTAGCCTTAAAGCATTGTGTTGGTTTGATTTGCTCAGTGTAAGGAATTCAGATTATAGATAATATTCATTAATCTGAATAAGACAATGAAAGCAGAAGCTTGATTAAATGAATGAGGGATGCTGGGAGATTTTAAAGGGTGGAATATGAGTGACAGGTAAAGAAGGCAAAATATAAAAGAAATGGGCAACCGAGTGGAAGGAAGGTGTTATTGGTGGTGGTGGGGGGGAATGATTGCAGAATAGCTGAGTAATTTACCCTTTTGATAATCTGGTGATAGGGGAAAAAGAAAGATGTGTGCTGATGGCTACTTACTATGAAATTGGCAAGGCTTAAAATGGCCAGCAATACAGCTAGCCTAGTACTTGCCTACGAACCTATTAACAGAAGGGAAGATGGGATGTCACTGGTGATTCTCATGCTTTGGGCACTTTGAAACGGCACTAAATATGTCTTTGAAAAGTGTAAATATAAGATGGCAGTCTCCCCTTTGCTTCTTTTGGGATGCTGAATATGGTCAACAGGGCACATAACTTGCTGGAATACAAAATATGATGAATGATGCATTTAAAGATAGATAGCAAACGAAAGACTGAGTGAAATTTAATGTGTAAATTAAATGAACATTTGGTTGACTAATAACAATGTACTTGTTGTCTGTAAGGTTGGATATGAGACTGTGATTTGTAGGGGTAGAATATAAATGACGCTATTAGGAGACATGTGAAATGAAGACTATATGGTGACATGGTGGGAAGGAGAAATGTTAAAAAGGGTGGATCATTTTGAGATGGTACAAGAAAGTACAACCATCCATATTGTCTGAAGCCATGTAATCGGTACTGTTTGCCTCTTCATCTGTTGTAAGATATTTGAGGGTGGAAGGAAGGAACCCTAGTTCACTATAGGAGATAACAGGTATTTATAATCCATTGGAAAGGCTATATATGAAAGAAACAGTTGGAAAAGAACATGACAGATTAACATGTAAATAATGGGGATTTAAAAGGAATTAATGTGAAACGGTGCAGCATTCATGTTTGTATGAGGAATTAGGAATGTAACACACACACATATATGTGTGTGTGTGTATATACATATATGGATCTATGTCATAAGATCGATTGTTCAAAAGACTGGAAACCAAAATATATAAAACTGAAAGTACTGAAAGTATTTTAATGCAGAGGTAAGCCCTACTGCACCCCCCACACCCACTGCTAATTATATATACCAACTCCGAGATTGCACACCAGTGGAGAAGGGGCAAATTCATATGTTTGCTATTCCAAGTTTTAGATATTTTGGTTTTTAGTCCTTTGAGCTTTCGATCTTATGAATTTGACCCATATATATATATATATATATATATATATATATATATATATATACACACACACACACACACACACACACACACACACACACACACACACACATATACATATGTTGTTGCAGATTTTGGTTGTTACATTAGATACTATGACAAAACTGGAAATACAGTGGAAAGGGTAGATGCATACTTTTGTTATTTTCTATGACTACAATAAGCTATTTGTTATTTAATAAAAAGCATAATGGCAGAGATAGCTTATTCTTCCACCTTGTTTCATGATTCCAGGAGTGCTAATTTTTGAGGAGGTTGTAGGTGTTACTGGCAGCTCTGGATTATACTTAATGACCCTCCTGTAAGGCCATAGTTGTCGTGAAAGGTGAAGTTTAGAGTTTATATTCATGGAGCACAGCGGAAGGGTGAGAATGGTGTCTCAAGTTAGAAAAGTGTTTTACTAATGAGAGAGTTGTAAGTTAGACTTTTTGAGCATTGGTGTTTGGGAAAGGGCTTGAGGCTGACTTTCTGCAGAATGCAAAGGAAGAAAGTATATTGATGAGTGTTGTATTTGGGTGAGTGCCTTAAGATTGATAGAATGTTGGTGTTGGTTTGAGCTTGAGAAGGGCTATGCTTATGCCAGTTCTAAGTACTAGATTGAGGTGCAGGTATTGTAAAAATGCTGTGTGTGTGTGTGTGTGTGTGTGTGTGTGTGTGTGTGTGTGTGTGTGTGTGTGTGTGTGTATATATATATATATATATATATATATATATATATATATATATTTTTTTTTTTTTTTTAAAGTATTGCAGATGATGGGAGAGGTGTGTGTTAATAAGAGAAGGAGACATGTAGAGATATCACTATGCGAGGTAACTATTAATGTAACATTATCCTGGGGGTGGGGGGTTGTGCGTTCACTGAATTTTTCCCCGACAGCTATGCAAGTGAAAGCACAATCAGCAGCTCTGTAGAAGGTTCGCAGCTGTATGCACAAGGAACCAGGAGCTTAATTATTAAGATTAAAAAATAGTTCTGGAAATTGACTAGTGTGCCTGATCTTCCGGTGGAAACACATCCATGTGTGGCAGTGGGAAAAGTTTAGTAAATGGGGGGAGAATTAACAGAAAAGAGCACCCAAGGGTCCAGTAAATTTGGGAAACAAGAACAGATTAGAGGAGATTATGAGAGTTATAGCAGAGTGCACTAGGGTACAATTAGTTAGGGAAGCAAGACCAGATTAGAGGAGATAAGGGAAATAACTTAAGACACTATCAACAGGGAATGCAGGTAAGCCAAAATAAATACCTATTTTGTGTGACTGAATATTCCTTGTACACAAAGGGTAATATGTGCAGCAGAGTCACTCTAGCCGTGACTTATTCTACTGACTAAAAAGTCTGTATTGGAAAGATGAAGCCTGATACCTGTCTGGAGGTAGCAAATAAATAAATAAAGCCTAAACAATTTGTATACACAAACTGGAAACCTGCCTGTTTAAAAGTTCACCCAAAACAGTGCCGCACTGATTACAACTCCTCTGAATTAATAAAGCTATTTGAAGTCTGGCACAGTAAGCAAAGTATTAACAGAAATACAATTACTATCAGCCATAGAAGATATGACAAGGACCAGTTTCACAATGAACTGTAAGAGTTCTGACAAACGTGCAACTATTAATAATTACACTAGAGGTTATGTAAAGAATGAAACGCTGAGAAGGTGTGTAGAAGGTTAATGTAAATTAATGCCAAATGACAGAAAAAACAGCATTTTATGCAAAACTGCTTTATGTCTAATCACTGACCCACTTCTGTGATTTTGGTAGTGTAACCTTTATAAGAAACAAGCCACAACAACTAAAGCACTATGCTGTTGTATGCAATGGCATTACAAATCTAACCTTGCTGTGCTCAAATTCATTGTCACAAATATTTGAGTGAAGATGAGAAGTTCAGATCTGCACAACTTTTTAAATGAGAAGCCTCCCAGCAACAAGCATTCCTAGGCCAGTCAGGAAGGGATTTTTACTTGCCTGATTTAGAAACTGCATCTGCCCAGAGAAATGAAAGACTGCTGGACTGAGAAGCAAACAGGACTGTTTGAAAATCACAACAGTGTCCAGTAGAGGGACTCTACATAAGTAAAGAATATTGCAATTTTTAGAAGTGAGAATAGCAGACTGCATACACTTCACTTACAGGTTTCCCTATACACAAAGAAAAAAAATGATGGAGGCAAAGCCCAGAGAATCACAAACATATCTACATACTCACTTTTATCAGAAAATGCATGACATACACAGCAAGACTTCCAAAAATTCACAGTGAAAAGCATTTTGATAACACTGAACATCAGAAATGCACTCATATGCACAACATCGACATGGCATTTAGAAGTATGCAGATAATTCTAACTTCATTTAATGCGTCTCTTTAAAAAATAATGAAAGCAGGGAACAGAGCTGCGAGGCAGAGTTACTAGCTGCATTTTTCTTTATATCGTATCTAGGAGTTGCAATTAGCAATGATGCTGAGGTGTGACAGAACCTGGAGGGACCTAATATAATTGTCTGTTACCCCTAATGCTACATATCAAGTTTAATAACTTTAGCTGAGTACTGCTTGTTTGTTAAGGAATAACAGTTGATCCTACTGTTTACACTATTCCTGTTATGTAATCTATGGTATTTCTTGACAAATGCAATTGCCTGTCAACTGTAGCCTACTGGCTGCCCTGTATTTTAGGTCTGCCTAGTTCCATGATTAACCCCCTGTGCATCTGCTACATCCCTGTTCTCCCCCAGCCTCGGCCACCACTTGTCTTGTAGATGTTTTGCTTGCCTTGTTAGTGTAACTCTCAACATCTCTAAAGGGAGGTCATAAAGTAGAAACACAGCTCTGTCAGTGGAGAAATTTCTCAGAATTTGTAATCAGTTTCCTCATGTAAATTTCACTACAAAGCTACAAGTGACCAGTAATCCTTACTGCCATTCCTTCCTTCATCTAGAGGCAGTCTTTGATGGTGGTGACTCCCTGACCCATTGTACTGAGTATATCACCTAACACTCCTTACTACACTGTCCCCTGCATTTACTGGCCCCTTGCAGCTTCAGAATCCATTTGCTTGTCTGTGTGTCTCTGTCAGTCAGACCCTAAAGGTTGACATTACTAGCATGTCAACTGTTGCCTCACCGGCTTCTATAATAGAGCTATTCAGCCATTTAGTCCTATACTTTCACCCTGCAATAAGAGATGTGGCTTCCACAGGGTGAATTTTATCTCTTAGTTTTGGCTGGATTATCTATTCTACTTTATATCTTCAGTGCTTCACTGAGGATTCCCTGTCCATTCCATGATGTGCTTCCCACCAAATTTCAGACTTGAAACGAATTCTTGAAATCTGCTAAAAGTGTCTGCTTCTCCTCATAATAGAGCTTCAAACTAAACCTCTTGTAAGATTCTTTAGGGGTAAAGCACTATCTTTATTATTGTGCTTCTCACATTGTACAAGTGCATAGTTGCTGGGATGTTCTCATACCTATATTTTCTATCCCTTGATCATCTTACCTATGTTTATTTGATCCCTTTGTTCAGGTCAGTATCCTTCAGAATGTAATTAAGGAAACTGCCAATCAGAAGCAGAGCAGTTTTAAAAGTAATGTTTGCTGAGCAACTGCATATTTTCCTGGAATGAATCATGTGAGTTGGCATTTGGAGTTTTACAGTGGTTCCAAATATTAATTCTGACATGTTAATAAGTAAAAAAATAATAATAATACCTACTTGCTAACCACATAGACCAAATGGGTACAGTCCTTTTTCAGACACTATCTGGGAACAGTGTATGTTTAGGTAACTTGCTCAAGGTCACACATTAGACAAATGAGAACTGAGAGAATCAAACTTTGTACTACAGGAACTGAAGCTCACAACCATAAACTCTGCACCAACTGCCAGACAGGAGTAAAGTAGTTTCATCCTTGAATCTATCTGCATATTTTACATTTACATCTGTTATTCACTATTTAACAACACTGATGTCTGAACCATAAAGTTTCTGTTCTTCAAGGAAAAATTAAGTGTCATAACATTTCTAGGCTTCAGTATAGGATGATGTTTTTCCTAATTTGTGTTCAGTGCAGAAGAGAATCTCCTTCTGATTAATTTCACATAATAATTGCAAATGTCCTTGCATGAACTAAAACCCTACAGAGATTATGGCTTTTACTGTATGCAAACCTTGGGCCAAAGCATAAACAACAAATGGCACTTTGTTCCATTTTGAAGAGAAAGTGGTATCTGTGTCATAATACAGAACTAGAACATTTCTACTCATTGCCACATTGCTTCTTAACTGTTTGATGAAGTGCATATGCATTTTGAGGGAACATTTGATGTAAAGTCTAAAATTTAATTTTTGTAGACTCTGACTTATGTGTAAAGTATCATTCTGACAATGCATACAGACAAGAGTTATATTTTGTCCTGCCATTATATCCCAGTCATGAGTCTGCTTTTCATTGCATAAACTTTACAACAAACTATGTCAAAGAATACTGTGTGACCGGTAGCAGTTGTAGGTTTTCTGCTTCTAAAAATATGAGCGGTGATTACAATATTGGCAAGTGTTGTGACACAAAATTAGTCAGGGTATAAAGGGTTTAGGAATTTGGAAGGAATGGCATTGCTCATCATAGCGTCAGCACAAAGGACTGAGAATAATGTGCGATTGTCTAAACACAGTTTGCTTGGATTAGGCTGAAATAGATGAGTAACCCATGGAGAGGGGGGAAAAATTCAAAGATCTACTTCAGAGTCCTTAATTTTAGAAGGGTACATCATATTTTTATCAATTGTTACCAGACCATCTGTCCCCAGACACTGTTGGCTTCCCAGTGCGATTTCATTAGCTAATTCATTCCCTTCATGTAATGTGGTTTCAGGGCATTTTCTTGTTGGTGACCTCTCACTACATGCATGTCTCACATGCCTATTCAGCTCTTGCAGCTAATCAGGCAAAAAGGCCACACATCCTCAGTTCTGTCATTTTTATTATGTGTGGTTCATTTCTTTCTTTGTTTACAGGAATTACTATAAAAATGTAAGATGTTACTAACTAAAAAGTATAAAAAGCTATTTTTCTGTCACTGTTAAATGTTATCTTGCTTCTGTTTTGTCTCCAAATATTGTAAATATCATTATCCATATTTTATGTAAATTTTCTCTTTACAATTTTTTTTATTACTATGTCAGTATAATAGTGTGACTCAATGTAAATGCTATATCGGTGTTACATGAAGTCAGTGTTGCAGTGTTTCATTCTCATATAAACCTGTTTGTGTAAATAACTGACCACGTGACGTGGGTAGTGGCTGAAAAGGGACGATTTGAACAGTACAGCTACCCATTTATCAAATCATATAAATACATATAATCAACTCATAGATGAGTTCCTTCTTTTGTGGGAAACGTATTTACAGCATCACCACTCATAAGGAAATTTTTTGTCTAAATCTGTATTATAAGCTATGTTTTTATCCCACACGCCAGACTTGTAAATAAATGAGTGTATCAGCGCATTTTGAATCGAAGGAACAGCAATACTCACTCAGTAAGCTCTTCAACTAGAAATCTACTCAAATGAAAAGAATAAAAAATCTGAAATTCAACCAGTGCCAGCCATAAAAAAGAAGTAAAGGTTCTCCTTTTGTGATCAGTTGAATTAACAACAACAAAAAAGACAATACAACCAGAGCAATTTTTTTTTTCATGTGGTAATGTGCAGCATTGGGGTTGGGGCAAGGTTAGAGTTACCAGAGATGAGTAATGTGGAGTAGGGAGCAAAGCCCACCTGCTCCATTTTACTTATGTGTGCTAACTCTAACTCTGCCCCTATCCCTAACCCCGACCCTGTTCATTGCCTTATGAAAAACCCTTTTCATAACAGTAACACTACACAAGACACTCATACACACTATCCTGCAGTACACACAAACACAGCACTGAAACTATCCCCTTACCTAGAGCTTAGTCTGATCATAAGCCATAAACAGTCACATACACTCTCACAACTGTAATGCTGCCATATATATATATATATATATATATATATATATATATATATATATATATACATACATACACATGCATATATGTATAATAGATGATAAAATATAGGATATACACACACACATGGATATATGTAGAATAGATGATAAAATATAGGATACACACACATGCATATATGTATAATAGATTATAAATTATAGGATACACACACATGCATATATGTATAATAGATGATAAAATATAGGATACACACGCATGCATATATGTATAATAGATAAAATATAGGATACACACACATGCATATATGTATAATAGATTAAAAATATAGGTAGTCATCCGGCAGTGTGAGTATTGGCTTTGTTGATTCTATGTGCAAAAAAACAAATAAATGATAAAAAAGGATTGAGGATGGATGGCTGGCTCTATATAAATGTATTAGAAAACTTCAGCACACTGTTATGTTGATGTCTGCACATTGACAGCACACTCACCTGTAACAAAAAGAGACAAAACAACCCCAGTCAAAAAAAGGAAGCAAGTAGTGTCCCTTTCCTGTCAGTGAAAAAAAAGAAAAGTAACCTCAACAAAAAACAACCACTGCATGGCACTGGTGTGTGTCGAAAGGCAATCTGAAAATGTGATAAACCAAGCAATCTTGTTGAACCAGAAGTCTTGCTATGTATAAAAGACTAAAACACTTAATCTGGATTTTTTTTTTGGCAAGTCCTGGCAACCATTACATGGTTCTTTATGATAGTTTGCTTTATAAATTAAAAAAAAGTACAATTTCAGACACACTTTCTGATTGGCAGTACTGTAAAGGAAAGTTTTATGTGTTAACCCTAACCCCACTCTTATCCCTTGCTCTACACATAACATTAATAAAATGCCTTTACCTAACAGTATGCTTAACAAGACACACAGACACAGTACAGATTCAACATCTCAGACTCACAAGAAAAAATCTATCCCCTTCCCTAGTCCTTATTTTAACCCTAACCTGTGAATATTCACACATGCACTCACATCCTCACTTGCTGCTACCATATACATCTCCCCATAAAAAGGAACATTCAACATTGCTCATATTTGATAACTCCTATACTGAACTACTAAGATATTTGATAATTTGTGACAAGCAAGAACACAAGAGCAGATACATGTAAATCTCATACACACACACACACACACACACACACACACACACACACACACACACACACACACACACACACACACACACACACACATATCTATAGATATATATTTTGTAGAGAAAAAGAGATAGATATAAGCCATATATATCATATATAAAATTATATAAAAGCACATGCATGCAGTATACAGATGTGTGACTGCAGTCCAAACCTTTTTGAAATATTATCAAGCCTGCATATTTATTCCATTTAGCACTTTACAGCTGCCACTTTGTAATCTCTTTCCTCCACATTCTATATTGTATGAAAACTCTTTGTACCTATCACCGTTTTTCTCTGTAGTTCATTTTTCTGTATCAAGCCGCGGTGGTACAGCTGTAGTGTTGTTGCCTCATAGCAAGAGGTTCTCCTGTTCGATTCTCGGCTAGAGTACCTTCTGTGTGGAATCTGCATCTCCTCCCCGTGGTCAAGTCACCTCCGAAAGACATGCGTGAATGGGCGTGCCTTCTCTGAAGGTTGGGCGCCGGGCTGGCAACTCGGCACCATAAAATTCTACTGCCAATCATTAGTGGACCGGAGTTCCGCTGTGACGACCTGAAAAGCTGAAAAGACAAAGACTGCCTTAAACCTGATCACTTTTAGTTTGCTAGTCATGCTATGTATCATCCTCTTTAATCCCTTTTTCCCCAATTTGCCCTTTTGGAGTCATCATCTTCCCTGCATTCATTTCCTTCCCTATATGCATATTAATCTCCTGTAGTCTTTCCGTTTAATTCATTCCCCACAATCCATCTGATATTGTTTTTTTTTTTTTTCTACCTACTATGTCAGTTTTCCCTATGTCACCTCCAGAGCTACATATAATGTTCTGAAAGTGGTTGTACAAAGTTCTGATCTAGTATTAGTACCCTGTTCTTGTTTGTTTCACTTTCTTGTTTCTGTTAATGCTCCTGCTTTGGTGTGTTCTTCGTGGTTCAACCTTTTAGACAATATTACTCCAAGGTCATTTTCCATTCCTTTGCTTCTCAGTCTAACATCTCCATGCAGAAAGAGAGAGAGAATATATAAATATTTGTTAGTCCCTACAAAATCTGTTCAAGTAGGTGCTTTCAAACTTTTCTTGAAATCTTTTACTTATGGAATATACACAGTGGGTAATACATAGTGACCTCTCCTAAACTGAATTCATGGCAGAAAATCATAATAACAATGTCAGTTACCTTGTGTCTTTACAGAATATTTTGTGGGTAATAGAACATTCAGTACAAGGTCAACGGGGGGCACACATATTTTGGATCTTTGTACTATGCCATTTTCAAACCTTGTCAACTAGAGTGAACTTTTCTTGGCTGGCAGACATAAGAAGCATTAAATGATCACACCTCTGTGTGTCAGCATTGTCTCATCAACTGAATGCTATATTCAAATCTATCTGTCTATTTATCTATCTGTCTGTCTGTGTGTGTGTGTGTGTGTGTGTGTGTGTATATGCAACTAGGAATAGCTGCAGAACAGCCAAACCCACTGTTAATTCATACAAGTTGTATCATACTTGCTGTGCTATGGCAAATAAAAAGCAGCAAATGATGTCTGTCCATATTCAGCAACAGCCTAAGCGAGCAGAACGCTTACCTTCATGAATCTAGCAGTATTCCTGCTCATGGAACTGGCTGTGTTCTACTTTACTTTGAAAAAGAGCAGAAACAATATTTTGTTTCGCTGAGCAGATAAGACTAATATATTTGCATTTTGGCAGTTCTTTTTTTCATATTTTAAGTCAACTACCCCATTCAGTTCTGACAGGAATGCATTAACTTGTTCATACCGTAAGTGAGTACATAGATTCAATTTTAAAACATTTTTTACCACAGTCTTATTGTCATGATTCAAGAAAGAAAATTTGCAGGGTCAGGACTGTTATTCTCCACCTCCCACAAGTGAAGAATAAGAAACAATTTCTGAAATGAACTTTCAAAAGAGATTTCTAAATCCCACTGATAAATTGTATTCGGTTGCAGCACTCAGTCTAACAAACTGTTCATTCTCCCTGTGTATAACTAAAGCAATACTGGTGATGCAGGTCACCCAGTGAAGCCCTGGCTGATGACACTGTGCTTCAGAGATATTAATGCACAACACACAAAACAAGGAAGTGATGAGGGTCATAACCATTTGCACAGCTGCCAGAGGACACAGAGACACATAGCAATATACCCTACCAGGGATGGAAAACCACAGGTAACCACACGTGGAGAATTTCATCATTAGGTGGGGAAGGGAGGTATCTGTTTCAAAAATGAGCTCCTGCATGGTAGCTTTGCCAGTACAGGACTGTGCATTGTGGCAGCTGCAAAAGATGGATGAAGGAGTGGCGCTACAGGTCTCTGAAGCATGGATCCAATGCAGTCAAGACTGTGCAGGCCCAGTTTTTCACATGATACAGATATGGT
The DNA here is from genome assembly GCF_019279795.1 of Protopterus annectens. Taxonomy (NCBI): domain Eukaryota; kingdom Metazoa; phylum Chordata; order Ceratodontiformes; family Protopteridae; genus Protopterus; species Protopterus annectens. The sequence goes on along the minus strand of NC_056731.1, from coordinate 356,117,668 downwards.
GGAACTGGATTCATGCACTCAATGTGGTCCACTGTGACTAGGCCTGAGTTTTGCATGACTCTGCCTTCATTGCTGCAATTCCAATCAAGGCTGTGGCTAGTGAACAAGGTGGAAGTGACTCATCTAGGGAAGGTTCTAGCCCAGCTCAGGCAAACCGTTTACTCCAGTCACTGGTATTGTCTGTGCCAGAGCTGGAATGCTTTGTAGAGGCTAGAGTTGACTAAGTGTGATTGCCGTCCACCAACCACTCCTGCAGTAAGTTGCTGGCTTGCTGGACCAGATGGCCAATGCCATTGGGCTACCAGTGGTGGGTATGGTCATTGCCACCAGCCTCCTTTAGTGGTGTAGTCACTGTGTGAGGAAGGAGATATGTATGCCATGGCCTCAGGTAACATTTCTCTTTATTTTTGCATGGTAGACAGTGATGGGGTGTTTATATATTTTACCCATATTCTCTGCTATACTTCCATTGTTATGACATAATTTATTTATACACAATTTGTTAGTTAACTGGTAGCAGAAATAGTTCTTCTCTGACCCCTTTCAATCTTCACTTGGTCAGAAGGGCATGGTTTAATGCATTATATATGGATATTTCAGAGTAGCTAGTCAACACCCATGGGAATGGGAGGTAGAAGGAAAAGGAAATACCAGGATAATTCCTACATAGTCATCAGGAGTCGTTACAGCTTCACAGAAGTAAGACGCGGATTTCACTTTTGAAAGCCTGACCCTTGAACTGTGAAGCAGAAATCTTGACTACCAAGCTACCATGCTGCTTATCTGGCACTGGCACCAACAACAGAATCTAGCTGCCAGCCTCTGCTAGTGGACAGCCAAGTGGTAGTTCAGTACTCACTCCTCCTTGACCCATGAAGTGAGAGCAGGATTCTAATTTCTTATTCCTTATCACCCTGTCATCTACCCCCCCACCCCCGAGCTCCTTGTATCCATATCAATGGCAGATGAGTGCCAACCTGTACATAACTAGGCATCTCAGTAGAATATTAACTATTGGGTGTTTTCTTCCATTTGAACCATGGTGTTAGGAAGATCTGTTGCCACCATCTGGGTATCCATTTAGCTTTTGAATAGTAAGCAAGGAAGAAACATTACAGTTGAACCCTAATCTTTTTCTTAGCGGATCAACTGTTTCCATTTCTTCCTGTCCTCTGCATCTTGCTCTGTCACACCAACCACCTGCATGTCCTCTCTCACCACATCCATAAACCTTAACTTAGGCTTTCTTCTTACCTGGCAGCTTCATCCTTTACATCCTTTTCCCAATGCACCCAGCATCCCTCCTCAGCACATGTCCAAACCAACACAATCTCACCTCTCTGGCTTTGTCTCCAAACTGTCCAACCTGGGCTGACCCTCTAATATACTTATTCCTAATCCTGTCTACTCTCGTCATACCCAGTGCAAATCTTAACATCTTTAACTCTGCCACGTCCAGCTCTAACTCCTGCCTTTTTGTCAATGCCACTGTCTCCAACCCATATAACATAGCTGGTCTCACTACCCCCTTGTAGACTTTCCCTTTCAATCTTAATGGTACTCGTCTGTCACAAATCACTCCTGACAGTCTTCTCCACTCATTCCACCCTGCCTGTACTGTCTACTTCACCTCTCTTCCACACTCGCCATTACTCTGAATTGTTGATCCCAAGTATTTAAACTCATCCATCTTCACCAACTCTACTCCCTGCATCCTCACCATTCCTCTATCCTCCTTCTTATTCACACACATATATTCTGCTTAGTCCTGCTGACCTTCATTCCTCTCCTCTCTAGAGCACATCTCCACCTCTCCAGGGTCTCCTCAACCTGTTCCCTGCTCTCACTACATATCACAATGTCATCGGCAAACATCATAGTCCACGGGGACTCCTGTCTGATCTCGTCTGTCAACCTGTCCATCATCACTGCAAATAAGAAAGGGCTCAGAGCTGATCCTTGATGTAATCCCACCGCCACCTTAAACACATCTGTCACTCCCACTGCAGATCTCACCACTGTTGCACTACCCTTGTACATATCCTGTACCACTCTTACATACTTCTCTGCCACTCCCGACTTCCTCGTACAGTACCACAACTCCTCTCTAGGCACCCTGTCATATGCTTTCTCTAAGTCCACAAAGACACAATGCAACTCCTTCTGACCTTCTCTATACTTCTCCATTAACACTTTCAGAGCAAACATCACATCTGTAGTGCTCTATCTGGCATGAAGCCATACTGCTGATCACTAATCATCACCTCCCTTCTTAACCTATCTTAATTTCATGCTGTGACTGATCAGTTTTATCCCTCTGTAGTTATTACAGCTCTGCACATCACCCTTATTTTTAAAAATCGGTACCAAAACACTTTTTCTCCACTCCTCAGGCATCCTCTCACTTTCCAAGATTTCATTAAACAATCTGGTTAAAAATTCCACTGCCATTTCTCCTAAACACCTCCAGGCTTTCACAGGTATGTCATCTGGACAAACAGCCTTTCCATTCTTCATCCTCTTCATAGCTATCCTTACTTCCTCCTTGCTAATCCATTGCACTTCCTGATTCACTATACCCACATCATCCAACCTTCTCTGTCTCTCATTCTCTTCATTCATCAGCCCCTCAAAGTACTCTTTCCATCTGTTCAACACACCCTCCTCACTTGTGAGTACATTTCCCTCATTATCCTTTATCACCCTTACCTGCTGCATATCTTTCCTAGCTCAGTTCCTCTGTCTAGCCAATTAGTACAGGTCCTTTTCCCCTTCCTTAGTGTCTATCCTTTCATACAACTCTCCATTCACCTTATCCTTGGCCTTTGCCACCTCTCTCTTTGCCATGCTCCTCATCACCTTATACTCCTATCTACTTTCTTGATCTCTCTGACAATCTCACTTCTTCTTCACCATCCTCTTTCTTTATATACTCTCCTGTACTTCCTCATTCCACCACCAGGTCTCCTTGTCCTCCTACCTCTGTCAAGATGTCACACCAAGCACCTTTCTAGCACTTACCCTTACTAGCTCTGCTGTAGTTACCCAGTTATTCGGTAACACTTCACTGCCACCCAGTGCCTGTCGTAACTCTTCTCTGAACTCCACCTCACAATCACCCTTTTTCAGTTTCCACTATTTGATCCTTGGTGCTGCCCTCACACTCCTCCTCCTCCTTCTCTTCTTGATCACCAACGTCATTCTACAGACCACCATTCTATGCTGCCTAACTGCACTTTCCCCCGTCACCACTTTACAGTCTCCAATCTCCTTCAAACTGGCCCTCCTGCATAGAATATAATCCACCTGTGTGCAGCTACCTCCACTCTTGTATGTCACCCTATGCCCCTCCCTCCACTCTTGTATGTCACCCTATGCCCCTCCCTTTTGTTAAAATACCTACTCACCACAGCCATGCCATCCTTTTTGCAAAATCCACTACCATCTGACCTTCTGCATTCCTTTCCTTAACACCATACCTACCCATCACTTCCTCATCCCCTCTGTTCCCCTCACCAACATGCCCATTTAATCTGCACCGATCATCACTCTCTCAACCTTAGGTACAGTCATCACCATTTCATCCAACTCACTCCAAAATTTTTCTTTCTCATCCATCGTGTACCCAACTTGCGGTGCATATGCACTAACAACATTCATCATTACACCATCAATTTCCAGCTTCATAAACATCACTCTATCTGACACTCTTTTCACCTCCAAAACACTCTTGGTATATCGTTCCTTCAGGATCACCCCTACCCCATTTCTCCTCCCATCCACACCATGATAGAACAATTTGAACCCACCTCCAATACACCTGGCCTTACTTCCCTTCCACCTGGTCTCTTGTACACACAATATATCAACCTTCCTTCTGTCAATCATATCAGCTAGCTCTCTCCCTATACCAGTCATGCCGCCAACATTCAAAGTTCCTACCCTCACTACCACACTCCGAACCTTTCTCCTCTCTTCCTGCCTTCGGGCATGCCTTCCCCCTCTTCTTCTCCTTCTCCTCCTTTGGCCAACAGTAGCCCAATTTCAACCAGCACCCTGTTGGCAAACAGTACTGGTGGCGGTCATTGTTAACCCGGGCCTCGACCGATCTGGTATGTAAATCTCTATTGTTTTCCACATATCTCATTTGGGAAATGGCTTATGCCGGAGCCCCTTCCTGACGCAACTCTCCCCATTTATCCGGGCTTGGGACCGGCACGAAGAAATGCACTGGCTTGTGCAGCCCCAGTGGCTGGGTTACAGTTGAACCCTAATCTCTCTCATATACTTTTTAATTAACAAATTATTCCTGATGGATACATTAATACTTTTTTCTGTGAAAATCCTTCATTTTTAAAATGATTAACAATTCATGCATATCATGCCTCCTGCTTCAGATGTAAAGTTTAAATCTCTTTCTGTCCATCACCTTTACATATTATCATCAGAGTATGATGCCTTGTGTCCCACACATTCCTGAGAATGCGTGCTCTTGTTTTTCATCAAGTTATATGAATTTGTAGCACCAGAGAAAGTGATTACCCTGTTGCCTGTTACTTCCATTGCTGAAGACTGGTCTTTTACTTCTGCATGGTATGCTTTTTCATCATCATTTCTGCCATTTTGAGTTCTGGTCAACAGCAGATAGTAATGATCTTAGCCACATTCTTCAGTCCCAGACCTAGCATGTACTGTACATCATTTGTGAAGTGTGGTGTTCCTGGTGCCTTTCCACACCCAAATATTGGGATGCCTTCATCTGTGGAATGTGGTGATGTTGCATACAGTATAGAGGTTCAGCTAAAACATTTCTGGTGCAGCTTTTTGTAGAGCAGGCAGATCTGGTCTAGCTTTTGTCTATTTAGTTGTCCCTCAGAAAGTACACTGCAGCTTGGAATCATCCATCTATAGTAGATGCAGAGAGGATGCACTTTTAATCCACCCAAAGTACCAGGGTACATGGACATAAGAATTATACTAGCTAAGTGATCACAAGGAGAGTAAGATGCCTAGCCACATGCATCTTTAAGAATATGCACTTAGAAGTTCTTACCACTCTTTTCAAGCACTTAATGGTGCGCACCTCCCAAACTGAGCAGGGACAAACATGATAACCCTGCAGTAAATTCGCATCTCAACTTAAAGACAGCCATAGTAGGACTAAGTTTTACTTGTGGCTGTAACTTATTCCATAGTCTGGGAATACATTGAGTTAGAAGACTACCTGCTCAAGTGAGTCTTGTGTATTTACTGGTGTAGATTTAGGTCTCTGGTGTGTGTTTGTAGAGTCACGGCTTTTAGTGAAGAAAGAAGAGGTCAAATAGAATTGGAAGTTTCGAACCACAAAAAGTTAGACATAGGTCACCACAAAGTAACTGGTAGTTACTGAACCTGTTGGAATAGTTAGAGTATTTAAGAACTTTACTTTTCTTGGTTATGTATCATTAGGGCATTTAATCTTGAGTGATACTTTTGGATTTGTACATATTAAAGGGGCACTCTGTTCAATAATGGGTCTAATAAAAGAAGAGTACAGTGGTCAGATCTCTTCCCTTGGAAATTAGGTAGGCCAGATAGAAGGATTTCCTGAACATGGAGGAATCATGATGATCAAACAAGAGAGGGTTGTCTACATACATTCACAGGTCTCATATGGCCATGTCTGTCTGAGGAGGAGCATTATTTATAACACGAGGTGGAAGAAGCTTTTTGCCAAATACTGCTTTACTGCACTTTTTATGTATTTACTTGACATTCTTTGTTTATTCATCACTTATGTGCATATTCCAACTCCTGCTGGAGATGCTTAGTGTCAGCAGCTGGAAAGCTAATAGAGCCCAGTTTCAAGATAACAGCAAACTTGATCAACTACATTTTTAGGATATTGGCTTGGATGTCTGCAAAACAATTACCAAACAGTAGAAAGCCCTTCGTTGATCACTATAGTAGCCCTTGTGTTACAGCTTGGGATCTGTCAAATACACAGTTAGCAATCCAATGGATTTGTAAGGGCTTACATCAAGCTCATTTCATTTTTCAGTAATAAAATGGAGGAGGAAAAAGGACCACACCGGATACTCAAAACAGTTCCAATTAGCGCTTTCGTTTACTAAAATAAGCAAACTTCTTTCTTTTTCCTCCTTCATTTTGTTGCAGTTTGTTCGTTTTTTCTGAGTTCATTTTTCAGTAATACCATCATGAGGGATGGTGTCAAAAGTCTCAACCAGGTCCAGGAAATAAATACTACATTTAAACAATTTCACTTATACTTTTTTCTACCGCTGGTACATAAGTTAAGTGTTGCCACTCAAGACTGCCTCTGACCTCATCAAAGAGGCACTTTTGCATGGTACACATGGAGAATGCCTTCCACAGGTTAGCCTTAATAGACTGGAATTCCTTCCCACAAGATATTAGAAAAATCTTTAAAGGCTCCTCTTACTTCAGAATTAATGACCCATCTAACTAAATGCTGACAATGTGTAAATGCTTGTTGTTTACTTTAACCTTCTTCCTTTATCTTGCTGTTTTAATTACCGGTCTTCTATTTTCCTTCATTATTCAAAAAAAAATTGTTGTGTAATGAATAAATATTGCTATTAACTGTGTCTGATATGCATTACTTCACTGCTGGATCATGACACTTTAACTTAATAATTATAACCATATAACTTTACAGGAAATCATACCGCCTCTGGCTTGGGACATGGCAGAAAAGGGCCATTTGGTCAACAAATTATAGCTAGCTACCTAACTAACTAACTAACTAACTAACTAACTAACTAACTAACTAAAGCAGCTACTCCAGCTAGGCAGCAGCCTATAAACAGGATAAATAATAGGGATCAAGCTGCTAAAAACAGATCAAGGAAAACATCCTACGAGTAATAATATGTGAACAACGTTTGATAGCTCTAGGTCATCCGGATCAGAAAGAGAGCATCTGCTATTAAGATACTAGTAAATTCAAAAGGTTGTGGGTTCTGTCCCCACACCAACAGGTTGGCTTTGTTTTACATTAGTTGCTCTGTAATTCACAATAAGAGAGGTGCTGCACTCCTGATGCATCATCTTTTGGACAAAGTATGTGGTGCTACGTTGTCGCCTCACAGTAAGATGCTGTCCGGTTCAATTCACAGCTAGAGCGTCTTCTGTGTGGAGACATGCATGAATGGGCATACCTTTGTTGAGGGTTGTGCGTCAGGGCTGGTAACTTGGCACGTAAAAATCAACTACCAATCATTAGCGGAACAGAGTTCCGCTGTGGCAACCCCTAACCAGGAAAAGCAGAAAGACACAAACAAACAAACAAACTAAGACAAAGTCCCATCTGTCTGAGTTGGCAGTCTATCAAGTGATGCAAAAGATTCTGAAAAACTAAAACAAAATTTAGTATTTTTTAAGATCAACATTAAAACAGCAAACGCTTGCTTAAATTATGTCATAAGTCAGAAATGCACAAAACTTGCCAAATTTCCCTTGTTAAAATGTATATAATCTTGAAATGGTGAAATGAATTGTGCGCTAATCCAGAGAAAAATAGTTAAAAAAATAAATAAACAAAATAAATAAAGTAAAATAAACATCCATCCATCCAGCCACAACTTCTTTTCCCATTTCTGCACATGAGGTCGGGGTGTCACTGCAACAATGACAATCTTCTACAGCCAAAGTTTACACTGCTGGGTGGCTAGTCCTGATGTGATAGTTCACCCACACCACACACTCACACCTATGGATAATTTTAGTGTGTCCATTTCACCTACTGCTTGTCTTTGGAATGTGGTTGGAAACTGGAACACCTGGAGGACACCCACGAGAACACAGGGAGGACATCCAGACTCCGCACAGAAGGTACCCCAGATAAGAAGTGAACCAAGAAATCTCTTGTTTTAAGGTGACAGTGCTATCCACTGCACCACTGTGCCACCCTAAAAATAAAATAAACATAGCCCCCCCAAAAAACATAACATTTAATTTTAAGGATTTGACAGTCGCATAATGGATAATATTACTACCTCACAAGACTTGGTTCTCCAGTTTGATGCCTACCTGGGGTGTATTTTTTTATGAAATATGCATATCCTGCCTGTGTATGTATAGGTTTTCACTGAGTGCTTCTGTTTCTTCCAAAATCCTAAAGACTTGTAGAAGGTGAACAGATTATCGTTCAAACTGCCCACAGCTGTACAACCATGTGTGAGTATGTCTGTATATGTGTCTGTGTCCTGCTGTAGACTGGCATCCTGTCCACTTAATTAGTCTGCCTTGTTCCTACTCTATACTGGTATAATCTTGAGATGCCCTGCAACTTTGAACTGTATTAAATGAGAAGTGGAGACTAAATTAATCAATGAATAAAATGTCAAAACATACATTTCAGAGTTATTTTTTCCTAGAAATTCATACTGAAGCATATAATTTAATTATTTTCCTTTTTTATTGTAATTAAAAGAATGGCTGCACAACTAAGCATACCAGACGAAGCTATTCTGATTTAACAGCTGGTTTTACTGTAATATATAAATAATTATTACAGCACTTCTCCAAAATGACCACTTCATGTTACTGTAAGACTGTCCCAGCTGCTTTACAGTTTGTTTATAAAATGCCTTGATCACTTTGTCCTTGTGCCAAATACCAATGCAACAAATCAGAAGCTGAGATTTGCTTACTTGTTCATCCATGCACGATTGATTTTCTTGCTTCTATGCCAGAACTACTAAAACTTAAGTCACATTGATTTTTTTGCTGTGACTTATTCGCTTTTAAAATTCAACTTAAGAATGTGGTGCCGGTGGTATGTTATGGATATCTTCTGTTCTGCGTGGAAATGTTTTATAAGAAGATCTGCATTTTATATGTACAGTTGAGCCTTATAAGTAGTAGTACTCAAACAACATTGTATTTATTTAACATTTTGTTTACCAGTAAAGTCCGACTTGGAATGAGCCAATTTTCAGCAGAGGCCTGGGGAGAAATGCTTTAGATGCATGTCTTTGTAACATGGGAGAAAACCCACACTAACGCAAGGAGGACATGCAGACTCCACACAGAAGGCACCCCAGCTGAGAATCAAACTGGACAACCTCTTGCTGTGAGGCAACAATGCAAACCGCTGCACCACTGCACCGTCCATACTCTGTTACAGATTCTTAATGACTTAAACAACCAACATCATATTTAAATTCAAGTCGCAATACCACAATGTAATAATACAGCAAAAATGTGAAGTATTTAACACATCGCACGGATTCTGGCAGTTAGTGTAGAGGCCTAAAGCTCTGAACTGTTACTGAGCTGCTGTCTATGCCCAGAGTAGAAGGACCGATTCCTTCCATCTTCATTTTCCAACTGTGTGACTGCGCAAGTTGCTTAAAAAGATAATGCTCCCAGGTCACCCCTGAAAATGGGACAGTTGTGTCCAGCTGGCTTGCCTGGTCAACAAATTGGAAAAGTAAAGTAACCAAAATGAAAACAGCATTTCCAGTCATAATTAAAGCAGTGCCTCATACACAATCCTGCTGTTCATAGGCACATTGACATTGTACTGAAAGTGCCATCTATCCAGAATCATGTTAGTACATAAATTCTGCACAGAGCATAGGATGTCCTAATAACTGAATATTTTTATTTAATTTTCTGCTTTCTCCCTTCTATTTCATTTATTTTTGGAGCTTTTGTTTTGATTATTTCTACCTGGCAGTTACCTTGACCTCCATGTCTTACTTGTAAGGACAGGGGCTGATGGCAGTATGCATTGCTGAGAGGACTTTTCTTAATTTTGCTCAAATATTTCTCCAGAGAGTGAATTCCTTAAATGTACATAGCAAAGACCAGTAGTAGCAGTCATTGTCAGAGTCAGTACTTGCTTTCATAAGTACTGTCCCCTTCTTGGAGTTACTCCCACTCCTGTCTTGCCAGTACCCCATTGTTTATCCTTTGTTTGCACTGAAGGTGCTGTACATGGGGATGTGTCTTTAAAGACAGCCACTCCCCTTGGAGTTAGTGAGTAGGCAGCACCTCACTCTTTCTCCTCTTCCCAGTCAGCCTAACAGTCCATCATTGTTTGATTGAGGGGTGCTTGCAGATTTTACCAATGTCCAGGGAATTTAACCATTTGAAGTAAAATAAAACAAAAATAATCCTGAGAAAATTAGGCAGAGTAACCCTTGTATTAACACAGCATGCATTTAAATCAGAATCTTTACTGGAAAATCACTTTTAATTTGATTTGTATGTCCAGTTAAATTGAACAGAAGTAATTTGTTTTTTACTTAAATATTTTTATTGAATTATTTAAAGTGAATATGTTTTCAATAACTTTGTAATATGATACGTAGTTAAAACAGATTAACAACCATAAAAACATCAGTTCAAACTATATACAAAGGTGTCTAGGTTTATACAGGTGATTTACATTTTGGCATTCAGACTTGATTACATGTAGTGTTTAAGCCATATCTCTCCAGTATTTCTACTATCTTTAGTCATGAATTATAGTAAGTAGTTGTTCTTTCCATTCTTTTCCTGATGGTTCTCATTTATATTCTCAATACATTCACTGCAATGGTTCTGTATTCCTTGAATGAGGATGACGTCTCACTTTTCCAATTTGTAGTTATGGTTTTGCGTGCAGTTGTTAATAATGTCCATAATAATGGAAACTTTATTCTAGGAGCACACTGAGGTATGGGTGCGTTAAATCAAAATCAAAGATTTAGACAAGCAAAAATTATCATTAAAAAACAATTTGTAAGAAATGTCCCAAAATGGCTTATGTAAATGACAATAATAAAACATATGCTGCCAGTCTGCTCTTAAATTCTCTTTACATCTCCAGCAGACTATATTTGGTTTAAACATAAGTTCCACTTTATGTGGTGTTATATAGAACCAGTGAATAAACTTCCATGGGAAAAGCTTCCATTGCAATGATAGAGATGTTTGCTTTGTGGAGAGAATTATTAATTGTTTATCATTATCAGTTGGAAATTGGATGTTGATTGTTTTATAGTAGTCCCAAAAGATTTTGTTGTGATATATTGTTTTCTTAATTATTTATATAAATGTTTGATAGGTAGCATTTTCCATATTTAAAATATGTTGCCTTATGTCTTGTATACTTAACCATGAATCATTGTCTAAATCAAATTTACTTCTTATATGTTCCATTGTCAAAACTTCCCCAGAATCTAGCAACTGATGCCAATAAATCACTTCATTTTTCCTAAGTGCCTTTATTATGTGTACATCAAAGGTTTTAATGTTATTTTGCATGCGTGCAATAGGATATAGCTTGAATGGCAAAGTTTTTGTGTTTATGAAGGTTTTATAACCATTTCATATATTTTTTATGAATCTAGAATGTATATGAGTATGTTTGTTTTCTATGAAATGTTCTCTCATCAACCAGAGAAAATTGTTTGATACCATTTCTATATATTGTTGTGGTAATTTAAAACCTGATTGTACCCATATCTTTTCTTGCAGTTGTTTCCATCTGGCAGAGTAAGCATTATTTATCCATAATGAGATTGTTTTTGTCATAGATGACAATACGTATATTTATGCATGTGGAAGATTAATTCCTCCCACCTCCCAGTCATTTAAATGGTGATTCATAGCTATTCTGGATTTATAAGGATACCGTAAGAAGCTTAACATCAGTTAATTCAATTGTTTTATATAATGTTTGGGGGAGGGAGAGAAAGGGAGAGAAAGGGCTTGTATAAGATATAATACTTTTGGAAAAATCACTTTGATTGTATATAACCTATCTTCCATTGTAAAAAAGAACTTATTCCATTTCTGTATGAGAGATTTAATATTATTTAGAATAGTAGTGTAGTTTATTGTAATTATTTTATCTAAATCACCAGTTAACATGACCCCTAAATAATTTTATAGTCAGCGGTTATGTGTTTAGAAAAATCCTTAAGCCTTTCTTACTGGAATTTATAAGTAATATCTTTGTCTTATTTTCATTAAATTTCAAGCCTGGGAGCCTCTGAAAATGTTCAGTTGTGTTTAGTAAAGCTTTTATTGAGACTTCATTACCTTTTAAAGAAAGTAGAATATCATCTGCAAACAACTGAACCTTCATTTCCAGACTATTACAAAGTTGAATGCCTTTGATATTTTGTTTTCTTGAATACAATTTGCAAATGGTTCAAAACTGTGGCAAACAATAATGGAGACAAAGAGCATCCCTGTTTTGTACCTTTGGTAATTTCTATGGATTTGGAAAGCATGATCCAGTTTTAATATAAGCTAATGATTTTTCATAAAGTAATTTAATTAATAAAGTAATTTTTTGAAAAGTCATATTCTTCTAGAACTAATCAAAGATAATCCCAGTGGACAGAATCAAAGACACTATTTATGTCTAGACTAGTTATAGTCTTATTATTTTTTATAAAATTAGTATAACCAATTAAATAAATGATTCTTTTAATATTATTATATGTGTTTCTATCTTTTATAAAGCCAGTTTGGTCTTCATCTATTAATAAAGGGAGTATCTGTTAATTCTAGCTGCATGTATTGCCATGACCATCTTATAATTGATATTTAATAAAGATGTAGGTCTGTAAGATGAACATTCATCTGCATTTTTGTCTGGCTTCAAAGAAGGGATATTATGGTGTATTTCCAAGAAGGATGAATATTTTTGCTTTCTTTTGCTACTATAAACACTTTCAATAACAATGCCAAAGCTTCTTTATTTAGAAGTTTAAGTATTTCTGAGATCCACATTTAAAACTCCTATACATAGCACAAGCAGAAAACTATAATTCAAAGTGGAAAGGGATGATGATGAAACACAAGGGAAGTTCAAGAAACAAGGAGAGATTGGGATTCTGGATACAGGCCTTTAAGGGGAATAACAGTAATCATGCAAAGTATTATATCCATAAAGTAGCAGAAAGTATACTAAGAACTAAACCAACACAGGAATGGAGAAAGGAGATTCTGCCGATAGGGCTGATTGCAATTAGGGATACAGACAATAGGCAAGAGGGGGCCGGAATTTATTGGAGAAAACTGGCAAAGGAACCAAGGTATTGGGAGCAAATAACTAGAGAGGGAAAGATGATAGAAAGGGAAGACGCCAAGTATTTATTTGGACTGCAGGTTAGAGATTTCCTTCCCTATCAGGGACTGATATCAGGATATAGGCAAAGAGAAAGACATGTAGGGTCCTAAACGAAAGACCAGCACTGGTGTGGTTTTTAATAGAATCTAGAACAGAAGCTGCCATTTAAAAAGGAATTAGTAGAGCATATAAAATATGCATTATATCTGTAAGAATCAGTCGGAGGAGGTTAGAAAGGATTGGGAAGAGAGTTTTGATAAGCAATTCACAAAGAAACAATGGGAGGATATATGTATGTCTACCAAATATGCAACAAAATCTAAAAGATTTAGGATTTTTGCTGGAAATGTTTACATAGATATTTTTATACCCCAAGTAGACTCCAGTTTGTTAGAAAGTATTTTGTTTTGACAGAGACTCAAGCTGATGTTCTTGCCCCATGAGTCTGCCTTCCATGTCATTTAATGTTTCTTCGATGTCAGCAGTCTGAGTCTTATGTTGCATTATTAATTCTTGTAACTGCTTTATTTATTTTGTCAATTTTCTTTAGAAGAGTCAAGTTTTCTGTCCATTTTGTTAAACTTCAAAGATAAATCTTGCATGGTAGGTAATACATTTTGTAGTTCCTTCTTTATTGTCTGGTCCTGTGAAGTTTTCTTTTGAAAACTCATTCTGTGAAGAAATCTTTGCCCTTTCTGCTTGAATTCTGACAGAAAATTTGTAGAATTTAAACAAAATAATCTAATGTAGATTTCCAAAGACTGTAGTAGAAGTTACTGGTTAGGTTTAGGAGTCTCAGGTTTTTAAAATTTTCTATCAAAAATATAACTTAGATAAGAGAGCTAAGAACAGCTGCTGTTAACATCCTGGCCATACCCCCAACAGAAAGAATTTCTGGCTGTAGCAAAGATATGGAATTCTTGTGTAGCTTTTGCCCTCTTTACATGTTTTCCAATTTAAAAAAAAAACTAATCAGAACTCCTGGTATTAAAGTACATATGTGGAAACCCTTACACAGATTACAGATGTGTTGAGATGAAGTTGTAATGCAGTCTTAAGTCTATCCTGTGGAAGTTAGAAGAGACATTTTATTCAATAGTGGCAGTGGGTGTTATCCTGGATGCATTAAAAGTCTAAGGATTGGAAGAAAATGATACTGAGGATTTTGATATGATGCGGCTAATTATCAATAATGTCCTTCTTTTTTGCTAAGGTGTATTCCTTGATTTTCTGGATTTCAAGAGTTTTTGTTGTCATTTACTGTAAGCTAAACAGTGCTGTATTTCAAATACCACTCTGTTTAATGACACCATTGTAGAAAATGGCACAGAATTTGCTTAATTTTAATGGTAATCCAAAAATATTAACTGTACGTTTGCTCTAGCTTCTGGTGAGATTTATAAAAACTTGCACGTATGCACCAGGGGTAATTGTGGCTAAGCATGAGGTCATATGGTTGATTACTGTTAATAGAATCTGCAACTTTCAGATCACCACTTGTTTACACTGAGAGCTCCTAAGTGGCCCAGTGCATGATTCACAGCAACGATCAGGCAGGCCTGTTCAGCACTTCATGCACCTTTCCAATGAGCAGCTTCACATGCTAGGACTGTTGTTGTAATCTTCGTTTTTTTTTTTTTTTTTTTTTTAATTACAGTCTGTACAGAATAAAAAATTAAATATGTTTACCTTGCCATATACTGAACCATTGATTAATACCTCCACTATTACTTTACTGCTGTATAAAGTTGTGGCTTGTAAAAGATTGCTGAGTAGAGTTTGGACACAATAAGGTAATTTGCGGTTTAGCACCCGCACACTTTGCTTAGCCTCTATCTGAGTAAGTAAACTGAACATCTCAGAATAACATAATGTTGAATGTCTTCCTTCTCACCTCTATCCAGGATCTTGAGAGATCTGTGATGGTTACTGTTTTTTTTTTTACCCAGAAACACTTACTGCTGTTACAGGAGACTTTATAAAAGCTGCATTTTTTTAATTTTAGCAGGCACTGTGTTATAGTTGAATTTTTGACTGTTAGGATTTTTACATATTTTTTCTCTGCCTTGTATTTTTTTACCCCATGGATTCCCATCTGACTTCTGTGGTCCTCCATCTTTCTGAATGGTATCCCCTGCCCACTCATAATACCTCGCTTGCTCCTTGCCAGGGATACTGTATTTATCTTGTAACAGGGCAAGACTCTTGACTTCTTGGAGGGTAGAACCTTGAAGTTACTGTAGGTTAGAACAGAGAAGCAGAGCTTCACTGTGGAAGGAAGAATGGGGCAGAGAGCCATCATTTATTTATATTCAGACAAGCTGTCTTTCTAGGGATACCAGCAGATGGTGGACTTCCACACACCATGAAATAGCTGCCTGTCATTCCCCCTACCCTCTCCATCCTGTTTCTGCATCTTGAAGGACCAAATAGACTCAGTCATGACTCATTCAGCTAACTGTTCTGGTGACATGTCTTCATTCCAGCACCCAAGTAATCAACAGCGCATGACATTATGCCCATGTGGCAGTGGGCCAAACTTTGCTGTGCACTTAGTTAAACAATAAAGGAAGGTTCATGAAGCCACTAATAATAGATACTGAACTAAAACAATTGTTATATACAGCGTTTTATAAATAAAAAATAAAAAAGGTATACAGACATAAAGCTGTAGGCCCTAAACACCTTTAGAAACTTTATTAGTTTAGAACTTTGATCCTCTAAGGATCTCTTCTGAAGAAGTCAGTAGACAAAACTATTAAACCAGTAAAGTTTCTAAAGGCATCTGCAGCCTAATTTGTGGAGTTTTGCAATGGAATATTTTGATTTCAGTGGACCAGTGAGACAGAAAATACTATAGCAGTTCAGAATGGAAGTCATGGTCATACATGCATACCTGATAAAATGCTCCACAAGATAGGATTTATATTAGCTGTTGAAGTAACATAATGAAAACTTACCACTGTAATGGCTTGTTGTCTGCAAGCCATGAGTCATCATCGGGGCTGGTGCAGGCACACACTCCCTATTTAAGGGACCGCTGCTGTTCCTGCCTGCAGAATTGGTCAGCAGGCATGACAACCCTCCCTCCCAACCTTCTGTGCAGGGTCAGGCAGCCGCCTTATGGCTTCACCCCTCCCCTTGTGTTCTCTCCTATTCTTGTTCAGGGACTTTGGCTTTCCCCAAGTTGGACCCAGATTTTGACAGATGACCACATCAAGGGGTACATGGCTTGCTAGTATGAGTCAAATGGGTTTGCAACCAGGTCCATGGTAGCTAGGAGTATGCACTGAGTTTTCTCTGAAGTGGTAGCTGGAACAGGCGGGTGTATGCCAACTGGCTTGAGGCAATGGTTTGATGGTATTTGTTGATATGTTGCATATGAATTATTTATGGCATCACTGTTGGTTGTCCTTGACTGTTATATAATAAAAGGCCTCAATGTCAGTCTGGTGTGTTTTATGACTTGGCTCAGTGAACAACATTATTAATCTTAATTAAAGCTTTTGACGCCTTTTTATTGGTGGGTGATATATTATGGTAACTTCTGATGCAGAGGTGATATGGTTTATTGAGGGAGGATTAATGGTACAGTGAATGCCATAGTTGTTCTTTTATATATTAGAGAAAACGGCAAACAGAAAATTTGCCTGTTTGTTATCATCACAAAAAATGTGCAGTTTGGTGCAAATGCTGGCTTGTGGGTTTAGGAGAATGGTCAGTGGAAGTCTAATGAAGGTATACAAATGTTGAAGATTGTGGACAGACATGCAGAGTACTGTATGTATATAACGCCTCCTGAGGTACACCATAGAAATGAAATTTTCTGTTAATGATCATCGGGCAGGATAATGACAGTAAAGTGAACACTGAAGTACCACTAGCATTAAGTACCTTGTGGGATGCTGAAATATGGAGGCAGGTCTCATCAGTGGAGTGCTTTAGTAGAGCTTTCTAGCAACATTCCTCACAGAAAATTATTTCATTTTCAGGGAATTCATCTTTAGAAGGGTATAGAATTAAGACAGACAGGAAGGTGGAGCCAAAGTAATACATTGTAGAAGCCACGAGGAGGAAACAAGTGTACAAGTGCATACTTCATATGAAACCGGTAAAAGAGTTGTGGAATGTCACTAAGACCTTTATACACTTTACAGTAAACTAAATGGCTGTAGTACTGTACAGACAAATCCTCTGAAACAAGGCAGAGAATCTTTTAAATTGAAAAGCAGAGGCTGTAGGGGATGCATAAAAATACTTGGAGAACTGATATATTCCTTTAAAGGCCTTCCTGTAGAAGTAATAAACATATGAAAATAATAGCTGTGATGAAATGGATGCTAAACGCATGGAAAAATGTACAGTAAGTACAAGGAAGGAATTAAAACGATAAGGACAGGGACAGCTTGTGGTCTGTAATAATACGTTTAAAAAAACTCTCTGCACATGTACCCTATTTAACAACTTATTTGTTACAAGTCTACAAATGCCAGTATTCATGATCATATCAGATTATTAAAAACCCTAAAAAAGTCTCACTGTACTTCATATCAGTGCTTTTAAAAAAATGTTCTTTATAGTTATTGCAGTATGGGAAAACTGTGACTGATAGGGCAAGCAAGTTTCTGCTGACAAATAACATGATTTGCATCTAAACCTTACAAATTAAATGTCTTACATGTTAGCACATTTTAAGTAAATAGCAGGACAGGCATTTCTGTCCAGTGTTCCATAGTGCTCAACAACTTGTGCTTATTCATACAAAAAGTATTTTCACACCAGACATTTTAGCAGTATTTTTTACAGAATTCTTGGAGAATTAGGCTAAAGTGTTAAAAGCGTAATTTGTTTGTTACTACAGATATATACCATTATAGATGTAAGGGTGGTATTCTTAGTACCATAGTTTGAACTTGCATAAGGGTAATTAGTAGATAGACACACTACATCAGTATTTAAATTGGTAAAGTGGGGACAAATAGTGTTGATTTTAGAAAATCTCAGCACAGGAAGAAATGCCCAAAACCC
Organism: Protopterus annectens; assembly: GCF_019279795.1. Taxonomy (NCBI): domain Eukaryota; kingdom Metazoa; phylum Chordata; order Ceratodontiformes; family Protopteridae; genus Protopterus; species Protopterus annectens. The sequence continues at coordinate 356,099,541 of NC_056731.1, read as the reverse complement.
ATTTCACATATTTGAAGTAGCATACAATGAGATGAAAGCAGTGTTCTTTTCAGTGAAGGAATTCACATATACGTAAAGTCAGGAATGGTATCTGGCACATTCAGCTGGAGGTTCGACAGTTTGCAGGAGAAACATTGCTGAGCAGAGCATCACTGGGCCACAGCTAACCCAAACTGCTTTAAGGTTTCTTTCATTTATTGCATAGGGTGACTGTATAGAAAGTTGCAGTATTGGGCCTCAAAACACCCCTGGGCGGGTGTTGATTACACATTAACACACACCCTGTCAGGTATTACAGCTTGCTTAACTGAAGCCAACACATTTACACTTCTTGTATGCTTCATGTTACTCATTCCATTTTTGCATCATGGCTAAAAGAAATTCATAACTTAAACAACTATCAGATTTATTAACATTTTTTAACCGATGCCAGCACATTTACACCTCTTGCATGCTTCGTGTTCCAGAGCACTCCACTGTCTTTTTCCTGAGAAAATGTAGCATGTTGTGTAAATCTGTGACTGAGCCTTGGTAAAGTATTTCGCACAAAACTGTAGCAATGTTGGGTATCAATCCAGAAATGGATAAGATGGAGCATGAAGACTGTTGTGTTACTTTAATCACTTTAGCAAGTACTTAACATTTCTGAATTTATACTTTCAGAGACACCACAGTGTCTTTGGAGGGGTGTGGAGTTTGGGTATCAGTGTACTGATCTGCTTCAGAAACTTGCGCTACCATGGCAACTCCAGCAAATGGTCATTTTCAGAAAGGAAGTCCACATTACTGAAGGGTTGCTAACTTTAAAAACAACTTCAGAATATCTGCCTAAATACTTCATCCTTAAATTTTCAGGGTCTACATATTAGTTTCCCCTCAGGTGTTTGGCAGTGCCATGTACAGACTCAGACACCTTGAAAAGCATGACTGAAATTTCTCCAGTACCTAGTTGCACACAGGACAACTAGGTTGCAGTGACAACCACTGTGCCCAGAGTTGCAAACCGAATACTCCTGACATTGTTTTATATTCTCACTCCAGCTAACTAATCAGTAAAAAAGGGTCTGTTGCCATGGATATAAACTTTCCCACTATCTCCGTTACCAGCTTGGTGGATATGGGCATCCTGAGGCAATGTAGAAATGGCATCATGTTTACGGACAACCAGTTAATTCTCAAACAAACTGTGAGAGATGTATTTACACAATGTCATTGGAGGCAAAGCTCTCACATAAAAGTACTCCTAATGTCAAAAAGGCTGTCAGTAGTACACATGCTGCACCCATCACACATAATTCAAAGCAGACATACATCGACATATGCTGAAGCACTTAAATGTAACCTTCCTAAACCACAAAGACCTCCTAGATGAAGTACACATAACAAATGCAATCAGCAGCCCCATATGCATTCTTTCAAAACAACACACACATTAACACAGAGCCACATCTCATGGAGACTCTAACTCTAAGCCCATAAGGCAAGCCACCATACAATCCATCATCTTGGTCATTAGAGACTCCATCATGAGACACACTGCTGTCCCTCTCTACAGGCTGAGTAAGGAGAAAAATCACAGTCAGTTGCTGATCGGGGCCAGGATCTGCTACATTACGCACGCATTTAGGTCATTGGACAACAAGTACCAATATAACTCAGTCATAGTCCTTGTGAGAGTAAATGACATGAGATGTACCTCCCTAGACTATATGAAGTGAGACATCACGGAGCTCTTGGAATGTGTGTCTCAGGCTGGTACGAGCCTAGCATTGAGCAGCATTTTACCTTCTCCAAGGATGATGCCACAATACAAACAAAAGATGATGGACTTTAATAATTGGTTAGTTTCTGATGTCATTTTAAGGGGGGTGCAATATTTGTCAGCTTGGAAGGCTTTGCCAGAGATGATCTGCACCTCTCCCCTCTAGGCTTTTGAATATTAGCTAAAACATTGTCTTCCCCCATAGTGCCTTTTTTAGGCAGTGCCAAACTGCAAGTACTTCCGACATAGCAAATCAAAACTAAGAAAATCTATAGGCATTACTCCTCAGTGCTAGGAGTCTAAACAACAAACTCCACCCCCTAGAAACTCTCTTCACCGTAGAGAATGCTGATGTCTGTGTGGTCACTGAGACATGATTTAAAGCCATGGAGAGCACACCAACATTGCAGGGTTATAATGCCTTCTACACTTTTAGACATGCTACTACACAGACAGGTACTAAAGGTGCAGGTGTATCTATTTACATAAAAAATAAATGTACCTGAAGGGTGGTCAAACAGGACAATGCACTTGAGCTGCTCCACGTTCAGATCACCATAGACAAAATCCTGTATCACTTCCTTGCCAGCTATAGGTCCCACTCTATGACCCAGGAAACCCATACCATGCATTTAAACTTATTAGAAATACTATTATCCTGTACTGCGGTGGTGGTGCTGCGGTAGCATTGTTGCCTCACAGTAAGACGTTGTCCTGTTCGA